>NC_041386.1:557806164-557847285 GCF_002162155.2 Triticum dicoccoides | reverse complement strand
GTTGAGAAAGGGAGAGGGACGAACAAGGTTTTTGTGTCGGATGCGTGCGATAGAATTGAAGATTGTCGGCGAGAGAGAGAGAGAGAACAGGAGTCCGGGAGAGGGGGAGGTCGCGTTTTATGCATCAAAGACTGATATAAACCATGTTTCGATATAAACTTGCATTCAAATATTTAAATTAGAGAACATGTTGTCTACAATCCACACATGAACGGATATATGCGTATATCAAATAAGTTCATTAATTTGACTTTCAACATGTTCATGGAGTACTATAATACTGTACAACATGCTACTCGATTGAGGTTATCAATTTTGGATTTAGTTCACTATTTTGACCTACTGAACGAGCTATTTCATTGAATCGAGATATTTCATTTTGGGTTTGATTCGGGTTTTTGAGTGGGTCAACTATTTGTCATATAGTAAATCGCTAGCAATGAGCATGTAAAAATACATTACTCCCGAGCATCATCTCTCCATCTAAAAAAGAAGTGGCAAGCTAATATTTCAAAATTTGATCCGAATCGACTTGGTAAGGTAGACGTGGATGCTTGTTCTCCCAAAATTTAAACGAACCGTTAAACATCCTCTCTGCTCAGTGGAATTCGCCCGAGCAAATAAATGGGAGACGCAAAATTACCATCCTATGTGGGACACGCATCAATTGGCCCGTTGTACATCGAGGGTAGGTTCGTAACTTCATCCAAGCGCGCCTTCTCCTCGGCCGAAATGACATGTGCCGAATAATTCATAAACCATGGTCGGCAAAACACGCTCTCCTCGCCCGAAATAGCTCACGCCCACTATTTCAAAACACGCTCTCCTCGCCCGAAATCGCTCGCGCCCACTATAGTTCAAAACACGCCCTCCTCGCCCGAAATCGCTCCCGCCCAGAGAAGCAAAGTTACTCTACTATCCCCGACCCTCAGTACATAGACCCAAGCCGAGAAGCCTATAGGCAAGGGTAGAACTGTAACTCCCCCTCACATTTCAGACAAATGCGTCCGTAAGACATGGTTCCACTCCCCTCCCTATTTCCCCCGCCCGCCCCCATTCATACCTCGTGGGCGCCAAATCACCTTCTCCCCGGGAAGCTCCCTTCTCCCGAGCCTTGAAACCTCAGCCCCACCTCCATGGCGCCCCCACCGCATCGATTTCACAGCCGCCCTCCTCCCTAATGCCGGAGACACTGTCCATTTGCCGTCGTGCACTGGGCCGTGCGCCTTTTACTCCGTGCTGCTGGTGCTGCCTCGACAATGGCCGCGTGAACCGTACCGGAGCCGATTCACCCCTTCCCTTGTTCATGGCGCCAGAGCGGCTCCAACTTTGGATCCGTCCAGAGTCCTGGCGCTGCTTTGGCGTAGCCGTCGACCGTCGCGACATCGCTCTTTCCCTACCGCCGGTCGTCACCGCAACCGTGCCGGCCTCACTGACTCGGCAGCTGGACCTGCCTACTTCACCATGCCGCCAGATAGGTCGCACCCTCATCTCAAATCACTTTATTTAGGTGTCAGTTGTCTGAATTTTTATTCTGGGCCAATCGATTTGCAATGGGAAGCAGCACCCCTCGAGGCAGCGAAGCTCCTAGGATACCGGTTGGCTGGTGTGTAACGTAAGGGTGCGGGGCTGCAAAGTTCGCCGCGGAAGCAGCGCTTAGATGGCTATCTTTTAGAGTTGCGTGGGTTGAAGGTACTGTCGCCGTCGGATCTGGATGACGGGGAGTCTTTGTGGATTGGCTCGGGGGCGGCGCAACCACGGCAGTGCGGTGGGGCGGGGAGCGGGGTTTTGGCCGGGGCCACAGACGACGGAGGCAGGCTGCTGTGCCGTTGGTCGCTGGCTCTTCGGGGTAGATTCCGAATAGTGTCAGCCGGGAGGCACAAGACGGCCAGCCATCCGGCGTAGATCGGATAGTACCAAAATAAAATAAAATCGTGTGACCCCAATTTAGTCTTCAGTCAACAGACGTGTGACCACTCTCGTACCTTGGTGTTGATCTCTTAGTGTATTTCTTCAGATCAAAGAGATATGTCATTCTTAACATTATGCATTATCTGCATCTTTAGACACACCGTCTTCCGACTCACCGCAGCTGCTCCAACAAGGGAAGCATACACCAGAAGGGATCTATAGTCCCCAATCAACAGTTCCCTGCATCGAATGCGCGTGCCCGACATGCACAGCCACAACAACTGCAGGGCCATCCACAAGTCAGCACATGATGCTCACTCCTATGGATGGCAGCCAGATAGGTTGTACCCTCATCTTACTTGTGTGCAACATTTATGGCTTTGTTATTCATCTAACCATGGAAAATAGATCATCACATTTAACTGTATATTCATGCTAATCTCTTACGGGTCTTGTTCAGGAGTTAACGTTGTTCCATAGTTCAGCTAAGATACTTGTTCTTTAGGTAACACTGTTCCATAGTTATCATCCATCAGCCAATGCTATCCCACAGGCTGGTGATTATAGTATTATACCACTTCTAGTAATTCCTATGTTGTTCTTTAATACTTTTATGTGCCATCTAGTTAATCTCAAGTACAAACGATACATATTCTGTAGCTTTCATCTGTGTTCTCCCTTTAGTTTATGAGACCTATTGCTGCTAGTTAACCCCAGCCCTACTATTTATGTCGTCTCCTACAGGCACTCATTACATAAATCTAACTACTAGTTGTCTTCCATGCATGTCAGATATAATTGCACACACTGATATATCCACAAGAACCTCGCGGAGCAATGTAAAGGCCCATAAACTTGATGTCAATGATACCCAATATGATGGAACATGTAAAGGCAGTTCTTCAGAAGACTTGTAGAAAGATGATGAATCCTCTTCACCCCACAAGGTCCTTTCTCTAACTTGGCCTGTGATATGGGTAAAACATGCATATAATGTCCTGGAGTGTATATACTCTATTACAATGCCATGTGCTTAGCATGCTGATCATGCATGTAAATATGTCATGCCTTCGTGTTTTTCAATACCTATTCCATTCATGATAACATGTTTTCAAATTTAAGTACTGTCATTCTACTCTATCGCAATGCCATTTGCTTAATTTGGACATCATGCTTTTGAATATCTTATGCATTGTTATTCATTAGTATGTACTTCATCAGTCTACCATACCATGTTTTTTTACATTGAAGTGCTGTTCTAGTGCTCTGTTGCAATGTCATCTTATTTTCCCAATCATACACATGTATGTTGCCTTAATTATTTCTCTATGTATTCTGCTAGCATATAGTTTTACATTCAACTATTGTTTTTTTGCTGTGTTGTCCTGTTGTACGTACCCCTAGGTCTTACACCATACTCCCTCCGTCCGGATTACATGTTGCCGAAATGGATAAAAAAGGATGTATCTAGAACTGAAATACGCCTAGACCCATCCATTTTTTCCGGATGGAGGGAATACATGTCAATATGTCATGCCTTTCTATTCTTCAGTACCTATTCCATCTCTCTGCTGCCGCATGTTTTATAATTAAAGCACCATTCTTCTATACAAGGCATGCAAGGGGAAGACGACTATGTTAGAATCTGAAGGGTCACAAACAAGGCCTTTGCAAAAGATCCAAACGCCAGGAGATAATAAATCAACTCCAGTTTTTAAAGATACTGCTCCAACATAGAGAAACCCAACTCCTACTGATAATAAGCAGATTCCAGTGGCCAAAGAACTAGTCCGCTCCAGTCCAGCAAAAATATGTCAACTCAACTCTAAGAAGCGTGTGCGTATCCTTGCATCATGAAATTTTATAGCATGCTGATCATATTTTCTACATGTTTGTTACCCATCTCTCTTTTAGAAAATAAGCTTAACAGATAGAAGAATTTCTGCACTGGTATCGTCTGTGAGGAAAGATTCTTACATGAATTCTCTGTACTCCAATGCAGATGTAAGTACCTGTTGTATATCACTATATTTTTACATCAGCATGTATTTTGTTAATCGGCATGAATCCAACCTTTATCTGATCTAAGTTTAGATGTAGTAAAATGTATGATTAAAGGCCACAATGTTGAGTTTTGTAAGGAAAATTGCCTGGTAGTTTTGCATCCTGAGCGGCATGAGTGTACTATCTCATATCAGTGGGTTTTCAATGTTTTTTTACTGTGTTGTCCTGTCGTATCCCTTGCTCTTACGTCATACTCCCTCCGCCCGGATTACATGTCGCAGAAATGGATCAAACTGGATGTATCTAGAACTGAAATACGCCTAGACCCATCCATTTACTTCCGGATGGAGGGAATACATGTCAATATGTCATGCCTTTCTATTCTTCAGTACCTATTCCATCTCTGCTATAGCATGTTTTATAATTGAAGCACCATTGTTCTATATAAGACATGCAAGGGGAAGACGGCTATGTTAGAATCTGAAGGGTTACAAACCAGGTCTTTGCAAAAGATCCAAACGCCAGGAGATAATAAACCAACTCCATTTTTCATAGATACTGCTCCAGCACAGAGAAACCCAACTCCCACTGATAATAAGCAGATTCCAGTGGACAAAGAACTAGTCCGCTCCAGTCCAGCAAAAGAATGTCAACTCCATTCTAAGAAGCGTGTGCGTATCCTCGCATCATGAAATTTTATAGCATTCTGATCATATTTTCTACATGTTTCTTACCCGCTCTCTTTTAGAAAATAAGGTTAAACGATACAAGACTTCCTCCATTGGGATCGTATTCGAGGAAAATATCTTGCGGGAATTCTCTGTGCTCCAGTGCTAATGTAAGTACCTGTTGTATATCACTATATTTTTACATCAGCATGTCTTTTGTTAATCGGCATGAATCTAACCTTTATCTGATCTAAAATTAGTTGTAGCAAAATGTTAAAGGCGCCAATGTTGATTTTTGTAAGGAAAGCTGCCTGGTAGTTTTGCGTAGTGAGTTGCATGAATGTGCTATCTCATATCACGCACATTACTGAATTGTAGTGCTTCTCTGGTTGCCCATTCATTCATTGTGTCAATGTTGCTTTCATATTACCTTACCTGGCTGATGATAGTTGTGCCATATTGTGTTAATTTGGTGTAGGCTAGTTGCCCAAACGTTCATTGTGTCAATGTTGCTTTCCTATTATCTGACTTGGCCAATGATAGCAATGCTAGTGTATTAATTTTGTGCAGGCTGCTGAAGATAAGAAGACAAACTCTGAAAACAGCAAGGCAACCCCATTGTTTCTTTCTAGTAAATCTAGGCCAGGTAATATGGCAATAACTCATGATTGATCTGTTTGGTTCCCGTCCTAACTTATGTTATGACGCAGTGCTCAAGACACTCTCCACTATCAATAATACAAGCCTGCCAAAATCGCCATCTGAATCTGTTCAGTATCCTCTGTCTTGAATGCGACGGAATAAATGTATGTTTGTGAACCAATTAATGGCTGAAGCAATGATGGAAATGGTGGATGAATCAGAGGTGCAGAGTCGTGCGACACAACAACTGATCAATGTTTTTAGAGACAGTGTGGCAAAGCAGCAAGAACTTGCCCACATGCTTATGGGCGTCATCTATGCCGAGGTTGCAGATTGTGACGTTGTAGATGGTTAGGTTCTGCTCATTTATTTTCACTAGCATCAATCTTTGATTGCCCAGTGGATGTAATTTCATGTAATATATTTTGGATGTGCAACGTTATTCCCTGTATGTCGTACCTTTGCTCGTCGTAATGGGCTCAAATTATCTAATTTGGCCTAAAGACATGAACGAACTTTAGTGGGCCCATTAAGTTAATGGGCCGTTAATAGGCTGAAAGTTAATGGTCAACCCTCTTACCTCCCGGGTCGTTAACAGGCCAACATCGAAGCGGGCAACAGGTGGCCCCAATTTATTTCACGGGCCGTTAACAGGCTGTTACTAAGTTTGGGCTACATATGGCCCAACTATACTGTAGGCCTTTAGCAGGCCGAAAGAGACAGCGGGCTTGTATTGGACCATGAAGAGCATGGCCGCTAAGAGGCCGAAAGTCAGATCATATTGTAAACGGCCCAACTGTATTGTGGGCCTTTAGCAGGCCAAAAGAGAAACCGGGCTGGTATTGGACCATGAAGGGCATGGGCCGTTACGAGGCCAAAACTAAGGTACGACTACAAATGGCCCAACACATTTATGGTCTGTTAACAGGTCAAAAGGCACACATGGCAGGGAATTGGCCCAACACTTAAATGGGTCGCTAAAAGGCCAAAACTCAGGTCCGACTACAATTGGCCCAACTGATTTATGGGCCGTCAACAGGCTGAAAGTGACACCGGGCCAGAAATTGGCCCAACACTTAAATGGGCCGCTAAAAGGCCGAAACTCAGGTCTGACTACAAATGGCCCATCAGATTTATGGGCCATCAACAGTCTGAAAGCCACACCAGGCCGGAAATTAGCCCAACATTTAAATGGGTCGCTAAAAGGCCGAAAGATGTACATCCTGAAAATTGGCCCATCCATTAAATGGGCCATTAACAGGCCGAAATCTCATCGGGCCGATATTGAGCCCAAATATATAGCGGGCTGTTAACGGGCTCGAACTGACGATGGGCTGCAATGGTGTCAAATCTTTAACGGGCTGAATTGGCACATCTCGTATGGGCCGTGGGCTTAAATGGACCTGACACAAGTAGGCCTTATATGGGCCAGCCTGCTAATTTTTACTGGGTCGGCCTTTTTCACCGGAATGGGCCATTGTTGGGCCAAGCCACGTGTCGACCTATCATAGGCGTCTCCTGTCCAATGAGGGGATGGCATCTGTCCCAACAATGAGCCGACACATGTTTCCTCTAGCCAATGATGATTTTACACGTGGAAAATCCCCATTTGTTGGGGCTGTTAACGGGTTATCGGATCCAAAACGCGACCCGATAGCTTAACGGCGTTCTGTTATGGTGGATGCCACGTGTCGGTCAACCTTGATGAAAGCACTTCTGTGACGCGCGATTTATCATCATGGTTGTGGACACTTCTGTGATGATAATTTTGGTAATGTCATGGAACACTTTTACGACAGCACAAGTATGACTATCTTGATTCTATCATAAATTTGTCATGGATGTACATGCATGACAAAAAAGCGACCTACTGTGACAAACACGTATCATCATGGAAGTGTATTTTCTTGTAGTGAGGGGGGCGAATCCTAGTTGGACTAGGAGTCCAAGTAGGACTCCCCTCATGGTGCGCCCCCCTTGGCCGGCCACCTCCTCCTCCCCCTTTATATACAAAGGCGGGGGGCACCCCAAAGGCACAACAAACAATATCTTAGCCGTGTGCGGTGCCCCCCTCCATAGTTTAACACCTCGGTCATATCATCGTAGTGCTTAGGCAAAGCCCTGCACCGGTAACTTCATCATCACCCACGCCATGCGTCGTGCTGACAAAACTCTCCCTCGTCCTCAACTGGATCAAGAGCTCGAGCGACGTCATCGTGCTAAATATGTGCTAAACACGGAGGTGCCGTATGTTCGATACTTGGATCAGTTGGACCATGAAGACGTTCGACTACATCAACCGCGTTACTCTAAACGCTTCCGTTTTCGGTCTATGAGGGTACGTGGACACACTCTTTTGTCTCGTTCCTATGCATCTCCTAGATAGATCTTGCGTGATCGTAGGATTTTTTTTGAAATACTACGTTCCCAAAAGTGGCATCCGAGTCAGGTCTATGTGTAGATGTCATATGCACGAGTAGAACACAATGAGTTGTGGGCGATAATAGTCATACTGCTTACAACCAATGTCTTACTTTGATTCGGCGGTATTGTTGGATGAAGCGGCCCAGACCGACATTACATGACCGTGTTCATGAGACTGGTTCTACCGACGTGCTTCGCACACAGGTGGCTGGCGGGTGCCTGTTTCGACAACTTTAGTTGAATTGAATTTGACTACGGCCGGTCCTTGTTGAAGGTTAAAACAACACACTTGACGAAAAATCATTGTGGTTTTGATGCGTAGGTAAGAACGGTTCTTGCTAGAAGCCCGTAGCAGCCACGTAAAACTTGCAACAACAAAGTAGAGGACGTCTAACTTGTTTTTGCAGGGCATGTTGTGATGTGATATGGTCTAGACATGATGAGATATATATTGTTGTATGAGATGATCCTGTTTTGTTAAAGTTATCGGCAACTGGCAAGAGCCTTATGGTTGTCTCTTTTTGCATAAGATGCAAGCGCCATATAAATGCTTTACTTTATCTCTATGTGATAGCAATAGTTGCAAAAGCAATAGTTGGTGAGACGACCATGTGATGACACGTCGATAGAGATCAAGATGATGGAGATTATGGTATCATACCGGTGAAGATGGAGATCATGACGGTACTTTGGAGATGGAGATCAAAGACACAAGATGATGATGGCCATATCATGTCACATGTTTTGATTGCATGTGATGTTTATCTTTTATGCATCTTATTTTGCTTAGTCCGACGGTAGCATTATAAGATGACCCCTCACTAAATTTCAAGGTACAAGTGTTCTCCCTGAGTATGCACCGTTGCTACAGTTTGTCATGCCGAGACACCACGTGATGATCGGGTGTGATAAGCTCTACGTTCACATACAATGGGTGCAAGCCAGTTTCGCACATGCATAATACTCGGGTTAAACTTGACGAGCCTAGCATATGCAGATATGGCCTCGGAACACTGAGACAGAAAGGTCGAACATGAATCATATAGTAGATATGATCAAACATAGTGATGTTCACCATTGAAAACTACTCCATCTCACGTGATGATCGGACATGGTTTACTTGATTTGGATCACGTGATCATTTAGATGACTAGAGGGATGTCATCTAAGTGGGAGTTCTTAAGTAATATGATTAATTGAACTTTAATTTATCATGAACTTAGTTCTGATAGTATTTGCATATGTATGTTGTAGATAAATAGCTTGCGATGTAGTTCCCCGTTTATTTTAGATATGTTCCTAGAGAAAACTAAATTGAAAGATGATAGTAGCAATGATACGGACTGGGTCCGTGATCCGAGGATTATCATCATTGCTGCATAGAAGAATTATGTCCTTGATGCACCGCTAAGGTGATAGACCTGTTGCAGGAGCAGATGCAGACGTTATGAACATTTAACAAGCTCGGTATGATGACTACTTGATTGTTTAGTGCACCATGCTTTACGGCTTAGAACCAGGACTTCAAAAATGTTTTGAATGCCACAGAGCATATAAGATGTTCCAAGAGTTGAAATTAGTATTTCAGACTCATGCCCGTGTCAAGAGGTATGAGACCTCTGACAAGTACTTTGCCTACAAGATGGAGGAGAATAACTCAGCTAGTGAGCATGTGCTCGGAATGTCTGGGTACTACAATCGTTTGAATCAAGTGGGAGTTAATCTTCCAGATAAGATAATGATTGACAGAGTTCTCTAGACACTATCACCAAGTTGCTAGAACTTCGCGATGAACTATAATATGCAAGGGATGACGAAAACGATTCCCAAGCTCTTCGCGATGCTGAAATCAGCGAAGGTGGAAATTAAGAAATCACATCAAGTGGTGATGGTTAACAAGACCACTAGTTTCAAGTAAAAGGGCAAGAGAAAGGGAACTTCCAGAAGAATGGCAAGCAAGTTGCCACTCCCATGAAGAAGCCCAAAGCTTGACCCAAGCCTGAAACTGAGTGCTACTACTGCAAAGGAAATGGTCACTAGAAGCGGAACCGCCCCAAATATTTGGCAGATAAGAACGATGGCAAAGTGAATAAAGGTATATTTGATATACAGATTATTGATGTGTACTTTACTAGTGTTCATAGAAACCCATGGGTATTTGATACTAGTTTAGTTGCTACATACAGTAACTCGAAACAGGAATTGCAGAATGAACAGAGACTAGTTAAGGACGAGGTGACGATGTGTGTTGAAGGTAATTCCAAGGTTGATACGATCACCATCGCACACTCCCTCTACCTTTGGGATTAGAATTGAACCTAAATAAATGTTATTTGGTGTTTACGTTGAGCATTAATATGATTAGATCATGTTGATTGCAATACGGTTATTCATTTAAGTCAGAGAATAATTGTTGTTCTGTTTATATGAATAAAAACCTTCTATGGTCATACACCCAATGTGAATGGTTTATTGAATCTCGATCGTAGTGATACACATATTCATAATATAGATGCCAAAAGATGCAAAGTTGATAATGATAGTGCAACATATTTGTGGCACTGCCGTTTAGGTCATATTGGTGTAAAGCGCATGAAGAAACTCCATGCTGATGGACTTTTTGGAATCACTTGATGCTTGCGAACCATGCCTCATGGTCAAGATGACTAAGACTTCATTCTCCGGAACAATGGAGCGAGCCACTGACATTATTGGAAATAATACATACTGATGTATGCAGTCCGATGAGTGTCGAGGCTCACGGCGGGTAACATTATTTTTCCGACCTTCATAGATGATTTGAGCAGATATGGGTATATCTACTTAATGAAACATAAGTCTGAAACATTTGAAAAGTTCAAAGAATTTCAAAGTGAAGTAGAAAATCATCATAACAAGAAAATAAAGTTTCTATGATCTGATCGCAGAGGCGAATATTTGAGTTACAAGTTTGGTCTTTATTTGAAACAATGTGGAATAGTTTCGCAACTCACGCCACCTAGAACACCACAACATAATGGTGCGTCTGAATGTCATAACCGCACTTTATTAGATATGATGCGATGTATGATGTCTCTTACCGATTTACCACTATCGTTTTGGGGATATGCATTAGAGACAGCTGCATTCACGTTAAATAGGACACCATCTAAATCTGTTGAGATGACACCGTTTGAACTATGGTCTGGCAAGAAACCTAAGTTGTCGTTTCTTAAAGTTTGGGGCTGCGATGCTTATGTGAAAAAGCTTCAACCTGATAAGCTCAAACCCAAATCAGAGAATTGCGTCTTCATAGGATACCCAAAAGAAACTATTGGGTACACCTACTATCACAAATCCAAAGGCAAGATATTTGTTGCTAAGAATGGATGCTTTCTAGAGAAGGAGTTTCTCTCGAAAGAAGTGAGTGGTAGGAAAGTAGAACCTGATGAGGTAATTGTAACTTCTCTCAAATTGGATAGTAGCTCATCATAGAAAACCATTCCTGTGATGCCTACACCAACTAGTGAGGAAGACAATGATAAATATCATGACACTTGAGATCAAGTTACTACTAAACCTCATAGGTCAACCAGAGCACGTTCCGCACCAAAGTGGTACGGTAATCCTGTTCTGGAAGTCATGTTACTAGATCATGACGAACCTACGAACTATGAGGAAGCGATGATAAGGCCAGATTCTGATAAATGGCTTAAGGCCATGAAATCTAAGATAGGATCCATGTATGAGAACAAAGTGTGGACTTTGGTGGGCTTGCTCGATGACCGGCAAGCCATTGAGAATAAATGGATCTTCGAGAGGAAGACGGATGCTGATGGTAGTGCTACTATCTACAATGCTCGACTTATCGCAAAAGGTTTTCGACAAGTTCAAGGTGTTGACTACGATGAGATTTTCTCACTCATAGCGATGCTTAACTCTGTTCGAATCATGTTAGCAATTGCCACATTTTATGAAATCTGGCAAATGGATGTCAAAACTGCATTCCTTAATGGATTTCTTAAAGAAGAGTTGTATATGATGCAACCAGAATGTTTTGTCGATCCTAAAGGTGCTAACAAAATGTGCAAACTCCAGCGATCCATCTATGGACTGGTGCAAGCATCTTGGAGTTTGAATATACGCTTTGATAAGGTGATCAAAGCATATGGTTTTATACATACTTATGGTGAAGCCTGTATTTACAAGAAAGTGAGTGGGAGCCCTATAGCATTTCCGATATTATATGTGGATGCATATTGTTGATTGGAAATGATATCGAATTTCTGGATAGCATAAAAGGATACTTGAATATGAATTTTTCAATGAAAAACCTCGGTGAAGCTACTTATATATTAGGCATCAAGATCTATAGGGACATATCAAGATGCTTAATAGGACTTTAACAAAGCACATACCTTGACAAGATTTTGAAGAAGTTCAAAGTGGACCAGTCAAGGAAAGGGTTCTTGTCTGTGTTGCAAGGTGTGAAGTTGAGTAAGACTCAAAGCCCGACCACGACAGAAGATAGAGGGAGAATTAATCTCATTCCCTATGCCTCAGCCATAGGTTCTATAAAGTATGACATGCCGTGTACCAAACCTATTGTATACCTTACCATGAGTTTGGCAAGGGGTTAAAATAGTGATCTAGGAGTAGATCACTTGACAGCGGTCAAAATTATCCTTAGAAGACTAAGGAAACATTTCTCGGTTATGGAGGTGACAAAGAGTTTGTCGTAAAGAGTTACGTTAATGCAAGCTCTTACAATGATCCGAATGACTCTAAGTCTCTATCTGGATACATATTGGAAGTGGGAGCAATTAGCTAGAGTAGCTCCATGTAGAGCATTGTAGACATAGAAAATTTGCAAAATACATAAGGCTCTCAATGTGGCAGACCCGTTGACGAAACTTATCTCACAAGCAAAAACATGATCACATCTTAGTACTCTTTGGGTGTTAATCTCATAGCGATGTGAACTAGATTATTGACTCTAGTGAACCCTTTGGGTGTTAGTCACATGGAGATGTGAACTGATCACATAAAGATATGAACTATTGGTGTTAATCACATGACGATGTGAACTAGATTATTGACTCTAGTGCAAGTGGGAGACTGAAGGAAATATGCCCTAGAGGCAATAATAAAGTTGTTATTTATATTTCCTTATATCTTCATAAATGTTTATTATTCATGCTAGAATTGTATTAACCAGAAACTTAGTACATGTGTGAATACATAGACAAAAAAATGTCCCTAGTATTCCTCTACTTAACTAGCTCGTTAATCAAAGATGGTTAAGTTTCCTGACCATAGACATGTGTTGTCATTTGATGAACAGGATCACATCATTAGAGAATGATGTGATGGACAAGACCCATCCATTAGCTTAGCATTATGATTGTTGGCGTTCTGGGAACGGGGGTCCCCAGACTTGCCTGCCTGCGGCCTGCGGCGTGGCTCAAAGGGGGGCCCAGCATGGCCCATCTTCACCAACACAAACTCAAGACCCTCGCGAGGGGCCAAGCCTTGCGGGGCGGACGACATGGAGCTTCCTCAGGCACGGCCTCGTTAGGCTGGCTCACGAGGAGGCACAGAGATCAAGGCGGGGTACCTCGCGAGGTGCCCGTGACGCAAGCCATGACGACTCAGGGCGCCAGGCGGGTGCCAGCCCGTGCAGCGTCCTCCTTTGCTCTTTGGTGGAAAGGGGGCAAGCGCAGCCGCGGAGTACTGAGGCGTCAGGCAAAGGTTGCCATTTCGGTGCAACGAGACCAAGACCAGGAGGACTACGAGACGGAGGTCACCATGGGGCCCAAGACGGCGTCATCACCAGAGCTTTGCGCAGGCGAAGACTACTTTTGTCAGGATAGCTGATACTTGTTGTCCCCTTTCAAATTAGCCCGCCATTGTTGGCTCCCTTCCTGCTCAATATTTGGGAAGAGGACCAGGGCCTCTATAAATAGGACCGGACACCCACATGGCAGAGGGTCGACCAGTTGGAAAGGGGTAGAGAGAGAGAAAGGTGGCTGAACTCCTCCCAGCAGTTCATCGCCCCAGCCAAGAACAGACCCTCGCGAGGTTGTTCTCCCTTGTATTGTTCATCATCATCAGCCCAAGAGGCAATCCACACACCACACACTGGAGTAGGGTATTACACCACAATGGTGGCCCGAACCAGTATAAACCATGTGTCCCTTGTGTTGTTCTTTTCATAGCTTTGATCCTAGCGCGGCGGAGGGGTGCAGGAAGGTAGGAGGCGAAATCTCCGTGCGCACCCCAGTGTTCGAACCTCAAGGGTCTGCCAGAACCCGAAATCCGGCATTTGGCGCGCCAGGTAGGGGTGCGCCGGAATTCGTCTTCCACCGCTCCGCTCTCCTCCGACCATCACGCTCATGTTTGACGCACGTCGGGCCCGCGCGGGGCGTCGGGCCGCCCTCGCTTCCTGCGTCGCCCAAACAGCCCCTGTCGGCGGGCGTCCTTGCCGTTCCCCGTCACCTGCCGTCAACGCCGCCACCGGCCCGGCGGGGGACGAGCAGCAAGCATCGTCTCAGCATCCATCCGTGCGCCAAGACGGTCGCACCGCGACTCCCTCACTTGCGCCGGCTGGATCTTCGTCCCGCGCGCTTCGCGCGCCCATGGAGGCTAGGGCTGCACTCATCACGGCAAACGAGCTCCTACGCTACCGTCCCATCGAAGACGTCTACGAAGAATGGCTCGACCGTGTCGCCGAACTCGTCCGTGCCGCAGGGGGCTCCTCCGCGCCGTCCGCTCCGCTGCACCACACCCCGCCCCGCGTGGGCGACGAGGCTCCGGCGGCGCCCGTCCACCTCCCCCTCAAGAAGACGCCATGGCTCCAAGACGCGTGGCCCTTGGGCGGAACCCGCTCCGTCAGGTGCCAGCGCGGCAAGAGCAGAGCTGCCAAGAAGTCCCTCGCCCGCCAGAAGCTGCCCGGGCACTCCCTGCTCCAGCACGTCGTGACCATCCTCCTGCTCCGGCGCGTGGGGACATGCAGGACCAGGCTCTCCATCACCCAAGGCCTCCCATGGCCACAGCAGGCTGCCGCGCCTACACCACCGAACTGCGCAGCGTCACGTGGCCGGGCAAGTTCAAGCCGGACCTGCCTCCTCGCTACGACGGCACGGCCGACCCTGCGGAGTTCCTCCAGCTCTACGAGCTGGGCATCAAAGCTGCCAACGGAGACGAGAAGGTCATGGCGAACTGGTTTCCCATGGCGCTCAAGGACGGGGCCTGCACCTGGCTCCTGAACCTGGCTCCAGGCACAATCTCCTCCTGGGAAGAGATGCGCACGCGCTTCATCGCCAACTTCCAAGGTACTCGCGACCGGCCACCCGCCGTGAGCGACATGCGCCGGATCTAGCAACAACCCGGGGAGACCCTGTAGAAGTACATCCAGCGCTTCAACAACGCACACCTCAAGATTCCCAAGGTGACTGAAAAGGCCATCATCTCAGCCTTCTCCGACGGCGTGTGCGATGTCAAGATGAAGGAGGAGCTGGCGATGCATGAAGACCTCTGCACTTCTTTGGAGCTGTTCAACTTGGCGAACAAGTGCGCCAGGGCTGAGGAAGGGCGTCTCTCCCTCCTTGAGCTGCCTGCCGCAGACCCAGAAGAGAAGAAGCTCAAGGCCAAAGAAGTGAAGCGCAAGGGGGCTGCCGTGCTCGCGGCAGAACCAGACACCAAGCGGGGCAGAGATCAGCGTGAACCTCCCAAGGGCAGCCGGTACTGCGTGTACCACGACCTCCACACCCACAACACCAACGAATGCCAAGAACTCCGAGCCGTGCGTGAAGGAAGGATCGGCTGTCGCCCTGACCGTGGTCACCGGGGATACGGCCGAGGAGGAGGAAGGAACGCAGGGCGCTGGGAAGACCGTGGCCTGCGCCAGGGGTGGCGCGACCAACCTCGTGAGGATCGCTGGCAAGACCCACCTCGCGAGGGAGGCTGGAGGGATCAGCCTTGCGAGGATCGCCCGCAAGGCAACACAGGCCTCCCACTGCTGCCGCCGCAGCCAAGGAGGAACAAGGACCGCCACCAGGACGAGGAGGCTGGGGGCTTCCAGGAGCCTCGCGCGATCGCCTACATCCTGGGCGGAGCTCAGGCCCCAGCCTCTCAGCGCATCTTCAAGCAGTTCGCCCGCGAAGTGAATGCAGCCCTCCCCAGGCTCGAAGCCACATGCCCTTTCAGGTGGTCGGCGTGTGCCATCACCTTTAGCTCAGCAGATCAACTCAAGTGTGCGGCTATAGCCGGAGTCCTCCCGATGCTTTGTTCCCCAATCATCAGCAACGTGGTGGTCACCAAGACCCTCATCAATGGCGGGGCAGGGCTCAACGTCATGTCCGTAGAGACGTTCAACAACCTCCAAGTGCCCTACAGCCAGCTTCAACCAACCAAGCCCTTCTCCGGTATCACCGACGGCTCCACGGTCCCGATCGGGCAGGTCCGCCTCCCCTTCACCTTCGGGGCACGTGACAACTACCGCACCGAGCTCATCGACTTCGACGTCGCTCACATCTGCCTGCCGTACAACGCCATCCTCGGGTACCCGGTGCTGGCCAAGTTCATGGCCGTGACTCACCACGGCTACAACGTCCTCAAGATGCCAGGAAGCGGCGGAGTCATCACGGTGCCCTGTGAAGAGAAGGACGCAGTTTGTTCCCTGGAGTGAGCCTTTCAGGCCGCATCACTGGAGGACCCAGATCGCGGAAGCAGGATGCTTCCCGAGGCCGCCCCCAAGAAGAAGAAGACATCGTCCAGCCTGGACCCTCAGGAGGTAGGCCCCTCTGGGCCCGTGCCTGCCCAGGGGGAACCTCCTTCCATCACATAGGAAAGCGCGCCCGGCGCCCTCCTCAGGCAGGGCTCGGGGGCTCTCCCCTGGAGGGCCACCGACCTAGCAAGGGTCACGAGGGAGGCGCTGGGGCACCACATGGAGGCGTGTTTCAGAGCACGTTTCCCTCAAGAAGGAGCAAGGCAAGGAGATCCAGACCCACAGGAGTTCGTCAGCAAGGCCATTCAGGAGCTACAGGAGTCCAGAGTAATGAGAGGCGCCTGCCGCCTACCAGCAGTGGCTCCCCATCTAGGCGAGGATGGCGGGCTGCGCGTCTACGTCGACGTACCAAGGCTCAACCAAGTCGCCTCCCTGGAGCGTCTCTGGCCCTCGCGAGTGGGGCGCTGCGGAGGTCCACCCCATAGCTGCGTTCGCATGCCTTACGTCTTGCCGAGCGCGGCTAACGCGTACCAGCTCCTCATGAGGGGCATCGTGGAGGCGCAAGAGGCCAGGTGCTCCGCAGCCCTGGCGAAGATGAAGATGGCCCGCGAGGAACCGCCAGCGCCTCCGGAGCCTCCCAAGGCCGCTGGGCCTGGGGCTCACGAGGATCGGCTTCCGCAGCCCACCGAGCCGGCTACACCAACACCCCTTCATCTTCAGTGTCATCAGGTGACATCTTTCAAGTTTCACTTCCAGCTGGGAGCACCCCCAGGGCTGCATTATTCCCAGGCCGCGTGGGTCCGTCCCTGCGGCGTGTATCCCTTTTATTTCACATCGGTAGCTTACCTTGTTGGGGGCGCCCCTCGGGCTGCATGATCCCCAAGTCGCTCGGGCCTGACCCAGTGATCTCTGCATCTACTTGAACGAATCCACTCCTTCACGGCTAATGTGCTTTACCTAGTTGCCTGCTCAGCTCATGCCAACTAACGGAGCTGCTCCCAAACGGCACGACGCTTGCGCATGGTTCCGTCCCTGCAACACCGACGAACCTGGATGGCTGAACTCTAGCCGCGGCAACCCTGCATAGCGTCACCTCGTCAAGCATTCAGTGCCTCACTACCCTTCGGAAGCAACCAACGGCTGACCGTCAATTTTTATGGCAACCCCTTGCTTTTTCTATGGTGGACCTGCAGGACCTCCTGAAGGAGCCGCGTCAGGCGAGGCTCTTGTTGTGTCTCCTTCACTCTCGTCCGCGCGAACCGCTTGCACATTAAAGGGGGGGTACCTGAGCATCGCGACTCAGGGCTCTTACTGGCTCTCCAGCCCTCACCCTCTGGCCTTGACCACGGCATCACGACCTGGCATACCAGCGACGGCTGAGACTCGCTCGAGGGCCGGGACCCGAGGACGTAGAGCAGAAAGGGGAGCAAAGGCGAGAGGGGAGAGACACGCGAGGACTTCGCCGAGCAACCTCGCGCCCGCCGATGCACGGACCCGGCCACACACCAAAGAGCGGCCCCTGATCCTCGAGATAAGTTATCACTCGAAAGCGCCAGCTACCGTGGCACCATCCCTGCACCTAACGCTATCCCATGTTAGCAATGTCGCTCCCCTTTCTCACCGAACGACGGCTGCTTGGGCACCAAAGGGGACCTCCTGAGCATCGCGACTCAGGGGCTCTTACCGGACTCCGGGTCGCTCACCTCCTGGCCTTGACCACGGCATCGTGACCTAGCGTACCAGCGATGGCTGAAGCCGCCTTGGGACTGGGACCTGTCGGTGCGGAGCACCAAGCCCTCATGAGGTTCGAAAGTGAGGACCGAGCTAAGACGGGATGAGCAACTCACGTAAATCTACGGCAAGGGTTATATTAACAAACAGGATCACAGGCACCTTACAAGCCCCCACGGGGCGCGCTTTTGGTTCCTCGCAGGGAGCAGATCCTAAAGAGACGCAAACTACGCGCATCGCTACAAAAGACGCCATCATCAATAGTGGGCCACCAAGTACTGACGCCAACCCCATCCAGATCAGAGCCGGCGGCGGCCTGACGAGCCTGCCCTGCTCCGGGAGCGGCGCCGGCTCGGGGGCTCGTAGCTATCGTCGCTCGTCTCCGGAGTCACAAAGGGCTCGCCGGAGTCGCTGGAGCCTCCGACGTCTCCACCGCCTGAGGAGCCGCCAAGGGAGCGATTGGCGAGCCCGGTCCTCATCACAGCAGGGCCCTGGCCGTCTTCACCGGGGCAGCACTCCACCTGGCGCCCGTCCGCGTCGAAGACCTTGAGGACCATCACCGAAGCACCGTCGTAGTCCAAGTGGATCGTGAAGACGCCCCTTGTCCAACAAACCCGGGAAATCTCTCTCCAGCCCCGGGTCATGTAGACCTCGCCCGGGGCAACGACCGCAACCTCTGTCTCGGTCGCGAGGGTGCTGCAGCCGGCGTGCTGCAGCCAGAGCTCCAGGGGCTCCCCCTGTGGGATGACGGAGGCGAAGAAGGGAGGAAGACGGATCCAAGACTGAAGAGGAATGGCGACGTGGAGCACGAACTCTTGGGAGGAGCCCTCGGTGTGGACCCCAGGGGGACGACCCACGCCTTCATGACCCGTCGGCGCCGCCCGTGGCAGTCAGCATTAGCTCCTTCGGGGCCCTCGACATGGGCGTACAATGGAAGCGGGAACCCCGGCGGCGCCCGCTCGCCCCAAGGCCTCGACACCACCTGAAGGGCCCCCTCGTCCGGGCCATGGTGGACATGCCATTTCTTCGGTGGAAGTGGGTCTGGTCCCTCTCGGGGAGCCTTTCCCTTCTCTGCCAACGAGAACCGGCGGATCGGAGCCATCGCAGCAAGACGGAGCAAGAATCGGGAAGAAGGAGAAGCAAGGAGGGATGGACTGGAAGGACGCACGACATTCCGTACTTATAGTCGGCGGAGGCCAACTGCCGACCTCCACGATCGCAGGTAATCATGACCCGTTTTGCATGCAGGGACTTGTCCATTCCGAGCAGTTGCCGAGGCACCATGGGGAAGTGGAGACGCCCATGTCCAGTCAACCGTCACGCGGCGCCCAAGGCCGCAGGCTGTAAGGGCCCGCGGCGCTTCGCTCTTGCCCTTCCGCCTCCCTGCACGGCCAAGTCCGGGCGCGCCTTGGGCCCGAGGGCTACTGTCGGCGTTCTGGGAATGGGGGTCCCTAGACTTGCCTACCTGCGGCCTGCGGCGTGGCTCAAAGGGGGGCCCAGCACGGCCCATCTTCACCAACACAAACTCAAGACCCTCGCGAGGGGCCAAGCCTCGCGGGGCGGACAACACGGAGCTTCCTCAGGCACAACCTCGTCAGGCTGGCTCACGAGGAGGCGGAGATATCAAGGCGGGGTACCTCGTGAGGTGCCCGTGACGCAAGACATGACGACGCAGGGCGCCAGGCGGGTGCCAGCCCCCGCAGCATCCTCCTTACCTCTTTGGTGCAAAGGGGCAAGTGCAGCCGCGGAGTACCGAGGCGTCAGGCAAAGGTTGCCATTTCGGTGCAACGAGACCAAGACCAGGAGGACTACGATATGGAGGTCACCATGGGGCCCAAGACGGCGTCATCACCAGAGCTTTGCGCAGGCGAAGACTACTTTTGTCAGGATAGCTGATACTTGTTGTCCCCTTTCAAATTAGCCCGCCATTGTTGGCTCCCTTCCCGCTCAATATTTGGGAAGAGGACCAGGGCCTCTATAAATAGGACCGGACACCCACATGGCAGAGGGTCGACCAGTTGGAAAGAGGGAGAGAGAGAAAGGTGGCTGAACTCCTCCCAGCAGTTCATCACCCCAGCCAAGAACAGACCCTCGCGAGGCTGTTCTCCCTTGTATTGTTCATCATCATCAGCCGAAGAGGCAATCCACACACCACACACTGGAGTAGGGTATTACACCACAACGGTGGCCCGAACCAGTATAAACCCTATGTCCCTTGTGTTGCTATTTTCATAGCTTTGATCCTAGCGCGGCGGAGGGGTGCAGGAAGGTAGGAGGCGAAATCTCTGCGCGCACCCCAGTGTTCGAACCTCAAGGGTCTGCCGGAACCCGAAATCCGACAATGATTGTTTAGTTCTATTGCTATTGCTTTATTCATGACTTATACATATTCATCTGACTATGAGATTACGCAACTCCCGAATACTGGAGGAACACTTTGTGTGCTATCAAACGTCACAACATAACTGGGTGATTATAAAGATGCTATAAAAGTGTCTCCGAAGGTGCTTGTTGAGTTGGCATAGATCGAGATTAGGATTTGTCGCTCCGAGTATCGGAGAGGTATCTCTGGGCCCTCTCAGTAATGCACATCACTATAAGCCTTGCAAGCAATGTGATTAATGAGTTAGTTACGGGATGATGCATTACAGAATGAGTAAAGAGACTTGCCAGTAAAGAGATTGAACTAGGTATGATGATACCGACGATAGAATCTCAGGCAAATAACATACCGATGACAAAGGGAATGACGTATGTTGTTATGCGGCGTGACCGATAAAGATCTTCGTAGAATATGTAGGAGCCAATAGCATCCAAGTTCCACTATTGGTTATTGACCGGAGATGTGTCTCGGTCATGTCTACATAGTTCTCGAACCTGTAGGGTCCGCATGCTTAACATTCGATGATAATTTGTATTATGAGTTATGTGATTTGATGACCAAAGTTTGTTCAGAGTCTCGGATGAGATCACGGACACGACGAGGAGTCTCAAAATGGTTGAGAGGTAAAGATTCATATATTGGAAGGTTATATTCGGACATCGGAATGGTTCCGAGTGATTCGGATATTTTACCGGAGTACCGTGGGGTTACCGGAACCCCTCGGGGGAAGTATTGGGCCTATTGAGCCATATTGGAGGAGAGGAGAAAGGCCACGTGAGGAGGGGCGCGCCCCCCTTGCCCAAACCGAATTGGACTAGGGGAGGGGGGCGGCCCCCTGATATGTCTCCAACGTATCTATAATTTTTGATTGTTCCATGCTATTATATTATCTGTTTTGGATGTTTAATGGGCTTTAATATACCTTTTTATATTATCTGTTTAATGGGCTGTTTTTTTGCCTATTTCAGTGTTTCGCGGAAAAGGAATATCAAATGGAATCCAAACGGAATGAAACCTTCGTCTAACCCCGAACTCGGGAGGACTTGTTCAAAACCATGGAAGCCATAACGGAGGAAGTTTGCATAACCATAATGGTTCCAAGAATGGGACTGGGAACGGAGTAAGCAACAATCAGAACCGCTCCAATCCAGCCACACCCGCCAAGAGAGACCTAAGTCACATTACTTGCTTCAAGTGCGGGAAGACTGGACACTATGCCACGGAGTGCCCTGAAGTGAAGAATGGAAACGGTAATGGGAGCGCTGGGAAGAAGCCCAATCCATTCAACAAAGGACAAGTGAACCACGTTAACGTGGAGGATGTTGAAGGGCAGCCAGACGCAGTTATCGGTAAGTTTTTGGTTAAGTCTTTTACCGCCCTTGTTCTTTTTTATACTGGTGCATCACATTCATACATATCAAGGGGATTTATGGATAAGTTTAAACTACCAACCCAAGCCCTTAGGACCCCTATGTTAGTAAGTTCACCTGGAGCAGGGTATATGGCTAGCCGATGGTGCGACCGGATACCCTTAACCATTGGTAGCCATGTTTTCTCGTCAGACCTGATAATTTTGGAGTCACAAGGATTGGATGTGATATTAGGCATGGACTGGATGTCAAAGTATGGAGGAAGCATTGACTGTGCTAGTAAATCGATTTATCTCACCACCCCGGAGGGAAAAAGGATCAAGTATGTATCTAGGCATGCGCCTAGGAGGATCCAAGTAAATACCCTCACGGGAGTTGTTCAGGAGGAAGTGCCTATAGTACATGATTACCCAGATGTTTTTCCAGAGGAGTTACCAGGCATGCCACCGGATCGAGACATCGAGTTTTTGATAGAGCTATTGCCAGGTACAGGGCCAATATCAAAGAGACCCTATCGGATGCCCGCAAATGATCTAGAGGAGATTAAGAAGCAGATCAAGGAGTTATTGGAGAAAGGTTACATCCGACGAAGTTCATCACCATGGGAAGCCCAGTGCTCTTGGTTGAGAAGAAGGATAAGTCTCTAAGGATGGTTGTTGATTATCGTGCATTGAATGAGGTGACAATCAAGAACAAATACCCACTGCCAATGATCAATGATTTGTTTGACCAGTTGCAAGGAGCTAAGTTGTTTTCGAAGATCGATCTGCGATCAGGATATCACCAACTGAAGATTCGGGAGAAGGATATACCTAAAACCGCATTTACCACAAGGTACGGGTTATATGAGTATACGGTCATGTCATTTGGACTGAATAACGCCCCTGCCTATTTCATGAGCATGATGAACAAAGTGTTCATGGAATATTTGGATAAGTTTCTTGTGGTGTTCATTGATGATATAATGGTATACTCGAAGAATGGAGAGGAGCACACGGAGCATTTGCGTTTAGTTCTCGAGAAACTCGGGGGAACATCAATTGTATGCCAAGTTCAGCAAATGTGAGTTTTGGTTGAAGGAAGTTGGATTCCTTGGACATGTTATATCAGGAGAAGGTATAGCAGTAGACCCCACCAAGGTTTAGTCAGTCACTGAATGGTTGGCACCCACTTCAGTTAGCGAGATCCACAGTTTTCTTGGACTCGCATGATACTATCGGAGATTCATCGAGAATTTTTCCAAGATTGCGAAGCCAAGGATAGAGCTATTGAAGAAGGATACCAAATTTAAATGGACGGAAGAATGTGAAGCGAGTTTTCAGGAGTTAAAGAAACGTCTGACTACAGCCCCGGTACTGATTCTACCGGATATAGGCAAGGATTTCCAAGTGTATTGCGACGCCTCTCGCTTAGGACTTGGAGGAGTACTGATGCAGGACAGAAGGGTTGTTTCGTATGCCTCAAGACAACTGAAACCGCATGAGTTAAATCATGCCATGCATGATTTGGAGTTGGCTGCCGTAGTGCATGGGTTGAAGACTTGGAGACATTACCTTATTGGAAACCATTGCGATGTGTACACTGACCATAAGAGTTTGAAGTACATTTTCACACAGAAGGAGCTGAACCTTAGGCGGAGGAGATGGTTGGAGCTTATAAAGGATTATGACATGAAGCTTCACTATAATCCAGGCAAGGCCAACGTCGTAGCAGACGCTTTGAGCCGGAAGAGTTATGCCAACACACTCATAAGCGCAGGATTGCCAAAGGAGTTGGCAGAGGATCTCAGGGAACTTCGGTTGGAGATTGTCCCTAGAGGTTTTGTTGCAACAATGGAAGTTCAGTCTACATTGTTAGGAAAGATTCGAGAAGCTCAGAAGGATGACAAAGAGATCGCCGAGATAAAAGAGAGAATGAGCAAAGGAAAGGCCAAAGGTTTTCGTGAGGATGAAAACGACATCTTGTGGTTTGACGACCATGTTTATGTGCCCAATAACACAGAGATCAGGAAGTTAATATTTCAGGAGGCTCATGACTCACCATACTCAATACACCCCGGAAACACCAAGATGTATGTGGATTTAAAGGAGCACTTCTGGTGGACGGGTATGAAGAAGGATATTGCCGAGTATGTAGCCGTATGTGATGTATGTCGGAGAGCGAAGGCAGAACATCAAAAGCCAGCCAGACTATTACAGCCTATGCCGATACCCGAATGGAAGTGGGATAAGCTTGGCATGGATTTCATCACCGGATTGCCCAGGACCAAATCAGGATATGATTCTATATGGGTAGTAGTTGATCGCTTGACCAAAGTAGCTCACTTTATCCCAGTGAAAACCACCTATACAAGTGCCAAGTTGGCCAAGATATACATGACCAGGATCGTATGTTTGCATGGAGTTCCAAGGACCGTTGTATCAGATAGAGGAACCCATTTTACCTCAAAGTTTTGGAATCAGATGCATGAAACCTTGGGAACCAGACTAGAGTTTAGTACATCTTTTCACCCGCAAACAGATGGACAGACCAACAGAGTTAACCAGATTCTGGAGGATATGTTGAGAGCTTGTGCACTAGAATATGGATCTAGTTGGGATGACAACTTGCCCTATGCAGAGTTCTCATACAACAACAGTTACCAGGCCAGTTTGAAGATGACACCTTTCGAAGCCTTGTACAGAAGGAGGTGCAGGACACTGTTGTTGTGGGATGAAGTTGGAGACCGTTAGTTGTTTGGACCAGATTTGATTAAGGAATCAGAAGAGAAGGTTAAATTGATTAGAGATAGACTGAAGGTAGCTCAGTCCTGACAGAAGAGTTATGCAGATTCGAAATGCAAGGAGGTAGCCTATGAAATCGGAGATAGAGTGTATCTTCGAGTATCACCACTCCGAGGAGTTAAGCGCTTTGGAGTTAAGGGAAAGTTATCGCCACGCTTTGAGGGACCATACAGAGTTTTGGAACGTATGGGAGAAGTTACTTATAAGTTGGAATTACCCAAAGGATTGTCAGGAGTTCACGATGTGTTCCACGTTTCTCAGTTGAAGAAGTGCCACACAGAGATGTTTGTCATTCCTCTGAGAGATACAGTACCGCTGGAAGTGATTCAGTTGGACAATGATTTGACTTATGAGGAGAAACCAGTCAAGATTCTCGAGTTTGCCAGTTGGGTTACCCGCAGCAAGGTTATTAAGTTTTGCAAAGTTCAGTGGAGCCACCATACCGAGGACAAAGCCACCTGGGAATGAGAGGATGATCTTCGCAAAGACCACCCACACCTATTTTCTAGCCAACCCGAATCTCGAGGGCGAGATTCATCTTAAGGGGGGTAGGTTTGTAACATCCCAAATTTTCAATTTAGATTGTTATACATTAGGTCATCATTGCATATCATATTTTATTGCATTTTGGCTTGATCCTCGAAATCCTAAGCAACTCAAGGACCCTCGGAGAGAGAGTTGGGGATTTCACTGTTTTCATATTTGAATTTTATCAAATATTGAAACAAGGATTTTTGGTTTTAGTTATTTTTCTCTCCAAAAATATTTCATTTTAAAATATATGAGAGGAGATAATATGACTTCTCCAAAAGAAATGAAATATTGGAGGAAAATATTAAAATCAAATATTTTCTTTTATTCGGATTTTATTGCAATTTTATTTGCATTAGAAAAATTGCACGTTTTCAAAATTGCACTTTAGGGCCAAGAAAATGTTCATCTTGTTGTAAATATTGTATTTAGACGGTGAAAATTTGTTTTGGCATTTTTAGATTTTTATTTATTTTTCTAGGATTTATTTTCCGTCGGAACATTTTTTTTAAAGAGAAGCCGCCGGACCGAACTAGGCCGAGGCCCAATTGGCCGAACCGCCGCCGCGCCGCCGTCTCCCTCGCGGAGACCGCGCCTGAGCCGCCGCTGCTCGCCGTGGCCGAGTCAGCCACACCTTCCCTCCCCTTCCCGCAAGCCACCCCTCCCCCCTCTTTAAAAGCTGACCCGGGGCCCCCCTGGAGCCCCAAGCCGCGGCCGCAAGCCGCCCCGTCGCCGCTGCTGCCGCCGCCGCCGCTCGCCGCTACTGCCACCAATGCCGCCAAGCCGCCCCGCACCGCCCTCCACCGCCGCGCAGCACCCCGCCGTTGCCCGCGCCGCTGCCATGCTCGCTAGAAGCCGCCAAAGCCGCACCGGAGTTCGCGATCTTGACGTCTGGTTTTTTTTGTTTAGGTAAAAACCGTTGGCTTTTTTTAAACCCTAGTTTCGGTTTTTTTAGATCGGTTCGCCGGTTTTCCCGGTTTAGTAATTTAGCGGATGTTCGTCCGTACGTTCGTTTTAACAAATGGTTTTCGCCCGTTAGTCACAGACAACGAACATTCATTCGTTAGCCTGTTCGTCAGTTTTTCTTTTTTTTCGGATTTTCCGCGATTATTTTCAATCACGATTTCTGATCTGATTTTCGTTTTAGTTTATCTTTTCGCTCGATTATCGGAATCAGGTGATTCAAGCGCCTAGATCTTCATCTCGAAGCGCTCTTTCCGTTTAGACAACTTGAACAAGATTTTGATACAGTAAAATTTGACTTTAGTCCATATTAGTATTCGGATCTTGTTTCTTTCGCAGTTTGAGTTTCGTTGCTCTGTTCGATTTGATTCTTTTTGCGAACCGGAGTTCTTAAGTTGAACTTTTTGGTTAGATCTTCTTATTCGTGTTTTACCCGTGCATCTTTTCTTGATTGCTTATGTATGCTATTGTTTTTTTGTGATAGAACACCCGGAGTGCAAAGCGTGCTACTACGAGTCTCTAGGTTTCATGGATCATCAGCAAGGTGTCGGAGTAATGGGCCACGGGTAGGCCAACCCGAGCTCCATAACCTTTCAAGACATCGGGGCAGGCTGCGCCCCTCAAGACCACAGGGCGAAGAGCCGCCTCCTGGGGAGTCTACGGCAAGGCGGCCGACTGCCCGCTCAAGGCCGAGTCCTAGGGGCGACTTCCAGAGAAGCCGGCTTTGGGGAGTCGGCCGGCGACTCCAACAAACTGTGACCTCATCGAAGGGGACGGGGCAGGGGCGTGGCTACAATGAAGCCCACTCCCCGCCCCTTACCAAGGGTAGGCATGGCTACAGCACGCCGTACTTGCGAAGATCTCCTTGCGGTGTGGCACTGTTGCCCGGCCGGCCCTGACATTAGCACCACTGTACCGGGGCCTGCACCCACGACGGCTTGTCTGTACGGCCTAGAGGCAGCGGGGCCCACCAGTCAGCAAGACCTCAGGAGACGGCGGGAGAACCGCCAGTCGGACCCGTCGGGAGTCGGCCGAGGCCTCCCCCGGGGCCCACACGCCATTAATCAAGAAGAGATGGGGAGTGGCCACAGTGATCACCCGCCAGGCGGCGGGGCTGTTGCCACGACCCCATGACCAAGCTTGCGTCATCAGGAGCACGTCTACAGTAATCAGCAGCCGGCAAGACCCGCCCGCGGCGGACGCGGCCTATCGGCTCCGTACCAGACCAGTCGGCGGGGGCCAGCAGTCGGCGGAGAAGTCGGAGGTCGGAGGCACTGACGGCTGGGCCCGCGCCCAGTCAAATTACCATTGTACCCCTGGGGGGTAGGCCTATATAAACCCCCCAGGGCACCCATGCAAAGGGTTGGATCCCAGTAGTTCTATACCATACCAGATAGAAGGAGAGAGCTAGCCTTGCCCTCTCCTACCACCAGACACAGCTCAAGGAGCAACCGTGTAAACACTTGACCATAGTGATCATGCGGAGACCCCGTAGAGCAGCAGTAGGGGTATTATCTCCCCGGAGAGCCCCGAAGCAGGGTAAGATTCGCCGGCGTGCATGTCTTCGCCTCATCCCGTTTCCAGGCACCGGCGACGTTCTACTTGCCCCCACCATGATAAGCCATCCGTTGGCATATGTCGCACCAAACCCCCGACATTTGGCGCCCACCGTGGGGCATGGTGCACCGTCATCCGGAGATCTGTTCTGGACGGGAACCCTTTTCCTCCATGGCGAGCGCAGCCAGCCAGGCATGCCAGACGAAGTTTGCGTCGACGCGCTGCGCGGCATTGAGATCGCCTGCGCAGCCAGCTCCTTGGCCGAACTTGTCGGCGAGGTCCGCCTCTCCGACAAACCTGCGTCTGACGCAGGCGCAGGCGGCCCCGAAAACCTCCTCGCGGGTCTCCTCGATCAACTCCACGTTTCCGGCGAGCCTGCCGTAGACTTGGAGTCCGTAGGCTCCACCAACCCGATGCTGGTCGACTCCGACACCGCATCGGTCGACGCGTTCCCCACCAACGTGGTGGTCTACGACGAACCTCTCCCCCACGCGGAGAGTGACGGAAGCACCATCACTGAGGTGCTGGTCATCAATCATGACGAGTTCCCTGGCGGAGGGGCACCCGACTCACTCGGCGCGGCGCTGCAAGACCTAGCTGCACCCATTCCGGAAGATGCTGACGCAGAGACGTTAGAAGCGCGCCGCCTTCAGCTTGTTGAAGGCGTGAAGAAGCTAGCAAGCATGAGACGCTTGTCAGAAGCTTACCAGCGGGAGATGGATTGCGCTGTTGGCGGCTCGCCGGCCCCGGCAGGGCCCAGCCGCCTTGGCGCGGTTCAGCAGCGCGGCGTAGCCATCGCCAGCCTGTTTGGGGCTAGCCACCCCGTGTATGCCACGCCAGCGGAGAACATCTGAGCCGCCCAGGCAGCGGCGGATGAGCTAGACAATTTCGAGGGCGAAGAGCCCCGCCTCATGTTGGAGCGAGTCCAGCGGCTCCTCGACGTGGCTGCCGCGCAGAACGAGGCCGGCTGCCGTACGGAGGCGCCGCAGCGGCCAAACGACGACCCGCACCGAGATCAAGGCGTGACGTCTCGGACACCGACTGGCGGTGCCCGAGGAAGAAAGGACAAGGAGCCGGCTGTCAGCCACAGTCGGACTCGGATTACCATAGAGCGCGACCGAGACGGCCGCCCGAGAGCAGTGGAACAACGGGACGACTGTCCGCCTCCCCCTCCCTGTAGGGAGAGGCGAGTCTCCCCGCCGCCTATTGACCATCCGACTCTCGGTGACCGCCTTGGCCACCGAGAGGGAGTTGGAGAGAATGACGCCCGCCACCGGATCGACCGACTTCACCGGTCCCTGGCGCTGGAAGAAGAAGACGAGCTGGGTCCGCCTTGTTTCGGGCCCCGCATTCGGGACAAGCCCTTTCCCAGAGGGTTCATGCTCCCAAGAGACACTCCCAAGTATACCGGCTCCGTGAAGCCGGAAGACTGGCTAGTCGACTACTCCACGGCTGTCAGCATAGCAAATGGCAACAAGCGTGTCGCCGTAAAGTACGTTCCGCTCATGCTCCAGGGCACAGCCCGGACATGGCTGAACAGCCTAAAGCCCTGCAGCATCAATAGCTGGGTCGACTTCACTGAAGCATTCGTCCGCAATTTCACCACCACGTACAAGCGTCCTCCCAAGCCTCGTCAGCTCTCCTTGTGTGTGCAAGGTCCTGACGAGTCGACTCGCGACTACCTCATGCATTGGGCTGAGCTCCGGAACTCTTGCGAGGGCGTGCACGAGGTGCAGGCCATCGAGAACTTCACAGCAGGGTGTCGAGAAGGCACCCTCCTCAAGAACAAGCTCCTCTGCGACGAGCTAGAAACCCTTGACGAGCTGCTGATCATAGCGGACAAGTACGCTACGGCCGACTCCTCCATGAAGATGGAAATTCAAATCAGCACAATTGGCAAAGTAGCTCCTCAGGCTCCAAGAACTCCGGCGGCAGACGCCGGCCGGTGACAACACCAGGGCGACAACAAGCGCAAGGCCCCGCAGCCGGCAGGTCGTGACCGTTGAAGCCCAGCAGCCAGAAGAGCAGCCTCCGCCCAAGCGACAGAAAGGCGGCAAGCCAAACTGGTTGCCGGCCTTCTCCTACAAGCAGACCTTGGATGGACCTTGCAAGTTCCACAGCGGCGCGAAGCCGTCGAATCACACCACTCGGAAGTGCCACTGGCTCACCAGGATCGCCAAGGGAGACGGCCTCCTGCCACCCCCGCCTGCTGGGCAGCCGCCTCCGCCTCCACCCCAGCAGCCGGCAGTCAGGCCAGTCGGCACAGTACAAGACGAATACCCTGAAGAGCACGGAGCCTACGTGGTGTTCACCAGTGTGGCTGATGATCGACGCAGCAGGCGGCTGCAGCGACAAGAGGTGAACGCAATAGCCTCAGAGACGCCAGAGTTCATGCACTGGTCTGAGAGGCCCATCAGCTGGAGCAGGGCTGACCACCCAGAAGTGATGACGAGTCCGGGCTCCTACGCCTTGGTCCTGGATGCCACCTTTGCCACGGACAAACGGGCCGCGCGTTTCTCGCGAGTTCTGATAGATGGGGGCAGCAGCATCAATATCCTGTACAAGGACACCATGGAGAAGTTAGGAATCAAGCAGAGACAGCTTCAGAACAGCCGGACTGTGTTCCATGGCATTGTTCCTGGGCTTTCCTACTCACCAATCGGCAAGATCCTGATTGACGTCCTCTTTGGGGACAAAGATCACTTCCGAAGAGAGTCTGTTTGGTTTGAGGTAGTGGACCTTGAGAGCCCATACCATGCGCTACTTGGCCGGCCCGCCTTGGCCAAGTTCATGGCGGTCCCCCACTACGCCTACCTCAAGATGAAGATGCCCAGTTCCAGGGGAATTCTGACTATGGCCGGCGACTACCGGAAGTCGTCCGCTTGCACGGCCGAGAGCAGTCGGCTGGCCGAGTCCCTGGTGATTGCAGCCGAGAAGCGACTCCTTGAGCGAGTTGTGGCGATGGCCGGCAAGCATCCGGAGATATCACCCGACCCGAAGGAGTCAGAAGCCGAAGGTTCGTTCAAGCCGGCCAAAGAGACAAAGAGGATGCCCTTGGATCCGGAGCGCCCAGAGAGGTACGCCGTCGTAGGTGCAAACCTCGACAGCAAATAGCAAGGCGAGCTCGTCGATTTCCTCCGTGAGAATTGGGACATCTTGGCATGGTCTCCCAAGGACATGCCAGGTGTACGACGGATTTTGCTGAGCACAAGTTACACGTTTGATCTGATGCAAAGCCGGTCAGGTAGCCCCTGCGCCGCTTATCAGAAGAGAAGAGAAGAGTTGTCGGAGAAGAGATAGCCCGACTCCTAGCAGCCGGCTTCATCATGGAAGTTTTCTTCCCGGAGTGGCTGGCAAATCTGGTCCTAGTGCTAAAGAAGAACAAGCAATGGCGAATGTGTATTGACTACATGAGCCTCAACAAGGCCTGCGTCAGAGACATCCGTGACCATAATCAACAGAGAGCTGGTCAGGCGCAGCGTCACTGGTGTCTACCAGCGCTGCGTAGAGCCAGAGCAAGGCCACGCGATCCTCAAAGACATCCATCAAGGCGAATGCGGCCACCATGCGGCTTCAAGAGAACTCGTCGCCAAAGCTTTTCGGCACGGTTACTTTTGGCCGACTGCCTTGGAAGAGGCCAAGGAGTTGGTCCAAAAATGCAAAGGGTGCCAGAAGTTCAGCTCCAAGCCGCACCAGCCGGCTTCCGCGCTCAAGACCATCCCCATTGCTTGGCCTTTCGCAGTTTGGGGTCTAGACATGGTGGGACCATTCAAGACAGCACGAGGTGGTCTAACTCACCTACTTGTCGCAGTGGACAAGTTCACCAAGTGGGTGGAAGTGAAGCCAATTAATAAACTGAACGGTCTGACTGCCGTGACCTTGATCACCGATATCACAATTCGGTATGGCATACCACACAGCATCATCACCGACAATGACACAAATTTTGCCAAAGGCGCCTTGGCCCGTTTATGCACAACACAGGGCATCCGACTGGACCTAGCGTCCGTCGCCCACCCGCAGTCAAACGACCAAGTGGAGCGAGCAAACGGCCTCATCCTGTCCGGCATCAAGCCTCGGTTGATCGAGCCTCTGGAGCTCTCGGCTGGCTGCTGGCTCGACGAGCTGCCAGCCGTCCTCTGGAGTCTGCGCATGACTCCAAACAAGTCAACCGGCTTCACGCCCTTCTTCCTCATCTACGGTGCCGAAGCCGTCATCCCAACGGACATAGAGTTCGACTCCCCACGAGTCATCATGTACACCGAGGAGGAAGCAGAAGAAGCACGACAAGACGGCGTCGATTTGCTGGAAGAGGGCCGGTTGTTGGCACTCAGCTGGTCCAGCATCTACCAGCAGAGCCTACGCCGATACCACAACAGGAAGGTCAGGCCGAGATCTTTCCAAGAAGGCGACCTTGTGCTCCGGCTGATCCAGCGAACAGCCGGCCAGCACAAGCGGTCGCCGCCTTGGGAAGGCCCTTTTATCATCAGCAAAGTACTAGGCAACGATTCCTACTACCTGATCGACGCTCAGAAGCCCCGAGAACGCAAGAGGGACGACTCCGGCAAGGAGACAGAGCAGCCATGGAATGGAAATCTTCTTCGAAGATTTTACAGTTGATGCAGTATGTACCACGCTACCTTTTGTATTAAAGTACCAAGACTTCGGGCCCCCCGAGACGAGCTCGGGGACTGCCCTCTTTTGTCTGTATGATAAAAATTATGCCTACAAGTATGTTACTCTTTGTCATGCCGCTTGGCACCAGGCTCGACAAGTCGGCCTGGGGACTTGCTGCCTTGCACTATGAAATGCTTCCTGCAGCCGGACAAGTAGTGTGTAACACCTAAGCCGTCTTCTGTCAGAAGCCGCAGCTCGCAGAGTGATTGTACGGTGGGCAGAGGTAAGGTAGAATGGGTGCTCGCACAAAAAATGGCTAAAGACTCAAAGCGTAAAACATAGCTCAAGACGGCTTCCAGCCTTTCTCGCAAACCGACTCTCGGACAGTCGGATTGTCGTTTTCTATCCAACTTGCTCAAACAATCTTGAAATCGGCTAAGTACTTGCTTTCCCAAAGTAGCCTAGCACTTGATCCAGCAACAGTCCGCAGAGCAGTTGTCCGATTGGCAAGGCAGGCAACTAAGAGAAAGCGGCAAAGGAAAACAGCCAAAAGAACAATGAGCAAGAAAAGATATATATATATATATATATATATATATATATATATATATATATATATATATATATATAACATAGGCCCTTGGCTGAATTGTCGAGTAGAGGTTCAAAATACACCCCGCGGGTGGAATTGTGCGCATTAACAAGTTCTTCAAAAGACTACTGAAGCAGATAAAACAAAAGACACAGCGGCAGCTTAGGAGGCGGCAGACAGATTCGGGGGGTCGCAGGAGGCGCCAGCGTCAGGCGTCGGGGCGGTCGGCCGGCTAGTCTCGGCTTGATCGCCTTCGGCAGCAGTCGGGTCGGTTGCACGCGGCTCGTTGCTGGAGGCGTGGTCGGGCTGAGGCTGGCCGTCTGCTCTGTCTTGTGGTGCCTCCGCCTCGCCCTCATCCTCCGCCTCATCCTCCTCCTCGATGCTGGAGCCAATCACTTCCGCCGAGTCTTCGCCGTAGTCTGGGTTCATCCCAAACCACTCCGGCGGTACCTCCTCGCCGTCATCAGACCGCTCGGGGACGAAGATGCTCGTGTCGGTGTACTCGGTGATCGCTGCAGCACACCTGACGAGGGCGTCTTCCGCAACCGCCAGCTCTGGCTGGGCCTCCGACCGAAGCATGGCCAACCGGTCTAGATCCAGCCCCGGGTACCACGCCTTCACGAACTCCAAGGCCCGGTGCACTCCAGCCCGGGCCGAAGAGCCCTTCCAGGCCTCGAGGCGACCAGCCGCGACCTCCAACCAGTTGGCCGTCAGGCTGGGGGTGCGCGGAGCCTGCATATCCAGCCAAAGGGCAGAAATCGCCTGGGCACCAATGCGCTGAAGCCGACGCAGCATCCGGTGAGCCACCTCGATGCTCAAGATGTGCTCATCAAGAGTTCGGGGGGCATCGGCGGTGATCTCCGCGCCCTCCGCCCTCCGACTTTAACAATCAGCCTCGATGGCTTGGATAGCGGCCTGCAACTGCCCAGGGAAGAAGTCTGCAAAAGACACAAAGAAACAAAAAAGCAAGTCAAAAACCAGGATTCGGCACGATCTAAGTGGGCAGCTCGAAGAAAGAAAATAAAGAGACTCACCATCAACGATGTCTTCAATCTCGTGGAAGCCGGAGGACAGCAGCGCCTCCTTGTCAGACCAGGAGGAGCGCTCGCTCGCGAACTCGGCCAAGAGGGCGGTTTTCGTCTCCTCCGCCTCCCTCTACGACTTCGCAAGTAGCTCCTTCTGCTCTGCCAACTGAGTGGCCAGCAGATCACGCTCTGTGGCGAGTCTGCTGCCCTCCTCCCCTTTGGCGAGCAGGGCGGAGTTGGCTTCGCTCAGCTGCTGTTGAAGAGCAGCGTTGGCTCCTGAAGGAAAGGAAGAAAGACAACAGTCGTCAATAAAGTAGGTCACCGGGGAGATCCGGCCCGACTGCTCTGCAGTCGGCCCGAATCTCGGGGACTACAGCCCGCAGGTGCGCTAGCGCGCCCCCGCAGAGAAGAAAAAAGAGGGAAGGACTTACTCCGGCTCTCCGCTAAGTCGGCGGTTCGCTTGCCCAGCTCTTCAACATTACGGTTGAAGGCAGTGATGCGGAGGTTGTGGTAATCCCGCAACAAGCATTTCAGACAAAGTTAGTACCCAGAAGTTCATCAATTGGAGTTCCGGGCCGCCTGCTCAGCAGCTGGCCCGAAACTCTGGGACTACACCCAGTGGGTGCGCTGGCGCGCCCCCACAGAGAGGAACAAGAAAAACAAAGGCCCAAAGAAAAAACATACCTGGACGGCTGCCCGCGACGCTAGGAACGCCTTGGTGCAACTCTGGAGGGCGTCACCCTCAGCGCGGAGCTTCGCCTGGACGTCCAGGAGCGCCCGGATCAGCGGCCCTGTGCCGCCTCCTCGCACCCACCCAACAGGTGTGGCGCTCATCGCTTCGGCGTCTGGAGCCGCCGAGCTGGTGGTGCCGGCTTCCAGGGGGCGGGGTGCCGAAGTCGCTTTCTCCAGACGACGGCGCGTTGGCGAGCCGACCTAGAGGAGTAGCCTCGCCACGGCCTCGTCTTCGGTCGGCGGCACTGGAGGGTCCACTGGCTGCTCGCCTTGCACGCCTTCAGACGGCGGCGGAGGCGGCGGCGAAATGTTCGCGCTCGGAGTAGAGGGCTCGCCGCCTTCCCTCTCCTCGATGAGGTTCTCCCCGCCGGCTTCTCCAGTCTGCCCCGTGAACTCCGAGGGCGGCGGCGCAGAGTTCAGCGGGGTAACAAGCAAGGCCGACTGCCGGTGTGCGGCTTCCTCAGCCTGCTGCTTCGCCGTGGCGGCGGCTTCGGCCTACGCTAGTTTTTTCTTAGCGGAGGCCTCCGCCCTGTTGGCCTCCGCCTTCTCCAGGCGGAGGGCTTCTTCTTCGTTGCGCTTCTCCTGGGCATTCTGCTCTATCGCCTCCCGGAGGTCGGCGGCGGGGTCTATCCGTCGAGTGGTGGCGGGCGTCTCCGCTGACCCCATGACGGAGGCGGCGGCGACCCGCTCAAGAGAGAGGGGAGCCCTGAAGAAAGAGGGGTGAGCAGAGACTCAGACAAAACATGAAGAAAGAATAAACTTTGAAGACAAAATACTTATGCAGAGACCAATGGCGGCTTCTTCACTTCCTTACGGAAGCGGATGGCCTTTGCGGCTGCCTCGTCCCACCGGGTCGCCGCAGCCGAGCCCTTGGGCTTCTTCGGCCAGCTGCCGAACAAAGTCGGCACAGCCCGATGCTTCTTCCTGCCGCCTGGAGCGCCCGACGCGGCAGAAGAGCCCGCGCCCGGCTGGCTGGCTCCTGGCCGATGGCGAGGGGCGACTCCTCCCTCGGCGTCGTCTTCAGGCCAGTCGGCGAAGGTAGCCGAGGGCCTGAAGTTGCCTGTCGTCCCTCCTCCTCCCTCGGCATCATCTTCTAGGGCCACCGCCCCCAGATCTGGGTCGTCGACATCGCTCTCCGCCCGGTCGGCGACGAACTCACAGGCCGGCCCCAAGGTGCCGGCTGGTGGGTGAAGAAGGGGATTCAAACCAAAGCTGACTGATCAGAACAAAACTCGGCAAGAAGAAGACAATCCAAAGAAAGAAAAGAAAGGCGACTCACCACGGGCGGGGGGTTGGCGCGGGAGTATAGCTCCTTGCCGAATCGCCAGTCCTCCGGGAGCCTGCTGTCCGAGAGGTAGTTCACCATAAGGGCCACCTCTTCATGAGGCATGTCCTTGGTGCACATCCGACTCGGGTCGCGGCCCCCGCTCATCTGGCATATCATGTGAGGGCGGCCTTGGAGTGTGAGAACTCGGCGCGAGACGAAGGCAGCCAGCAGGTCCGGACCAGTTAGACCCTCTGACTGCATTAGCACTAGGAGTCGCGTGATGGCGCCGGCTCCCGCAGGCGTCAGCGACCTGGCCCGGTACGACCAGTTGGGCAGTCTGCCAGCCGGCGGGCCGGCTTCGAAAGCCGGCACATTGACCCAGTCGCCCCTCGTGGCATCGTTCCTGACGTAGAAGTAGGACCTCTGCCACATCTTCACCGACTTTAACAGCGAGATGGAGGGGAAGTGGTTGTCGGCTCCTGTCCTTTGCACGGCGATGAAGGCGCCGCATTGAGCCGGCACGCCCGCGGCCTGGGTGCTGAGCTTGGAGAAGAAGAACTCCCCCCAGAGCTCGAGGGTGGGGAGGACTCCGAGGAAGCCTTCGCACAGAGCCACGAAGGCGGACAGCAGCACCACTGTGTTGGGGTGAGGTGTTAGGCTGGAGGCCGTAGAACTCCATGAACGACCGGAAAAAGCTGCTCGCCGGCAGCCCCAGCCTGCGCAGGCAGTGTGAGCAGAAGATGACCCGCTCGCCCTCCTGCGGGGCGGGGGAAATCTCCCCCGCCGGCGCAAGACGCACCTGCACACGATCTTCGCCGGAAGCCGACGGGTCCAGCGAAGGAACTCGATATGGTCTTCATGGACTTCGGAGCCGTCCCAGGTGCCGGAGCGCATTGGGGGAGGCACCGCAGCGGAGGAAGAACTCATCGCGAGCTGTCACCGCAACGTTCGCCGGAGCCTGGGCGTGCGGCGGAGCGAAGAAGAGAAGAGGAAGCAGGAGATCGAGGAGCTGTGAGGAGGAAGAAAGCAAGGGGTAGTGGGAAGGAGGGGCGCGCGTGCCCCCCTCTTCCCCCTACTTATAGCCCCGTGGGCTGCGAGGCCGAGGGGGCGGACGTGGGGATTTACTGGCCCGCAACCCCACGACCCCCACGATCCATGTAAAGTTACTGCGTGCAGTAACTTCACGGGAATCCCAACCGTCCACCGGGGCCGCAGCAGATCCGCTCGGGCGTCGAGGCACGGTAGTGGCGGGCCCCGCCTATGGGCCTGTCCCGTCGCGCGCGTGGGCTGGCAGAACGGCCTGGCCACATGCCCTCGCGTGATAGGCCAAGAACGGGCAGCGGCCTGGAAGCTTAGCTAGCACGCCACTTGAAATCCCGCCGCGACATTCGAACTACTGAGAAAGTCGGAATTGAGTGAGTCCGAGTTGGGTGAGTCTGACTCCTTCTAGTTAGCCCGGCAGAAGTCAATCAAGACCATGTGTTAAGCACCTGGAAAGAGAAACTGCTGAGGCTTCTTGGCCGATCGTCCGCGGCGCCTCAACAGCTTCGGGGACTACTGTCGGAGTAATGGGCCACGGGTAGGCCAACCCGAGCCCCATAACCTTTCAAGACATCGGGGCAGGCTGCGCCCCTCAAGACCACAGGGCGAAGAGCCGCCTCCTGGGGAGTCTACAGCAAGGCGGCCGACTGCCCGCTCACAGCCGAGTCCCAGGGGCGACTTCCAGAGAAGCCGGCTTTGGGGAGTCGGCCGGCGACTCCAACAAACCGTGACCTCATCGAAGGGGACGGGGCAGGGGCGTGGCTACAATGAAGCCCACTCCCCGCCCCTTACCAAGGGCAGGCATGGCTACAGCACGCCGTACTTGGGAAGATCTCCCTGCGGCATGGCACTGTTGCCCGGTCGGCCCTAACATCAGCACCACTGTACCGGGTCCTGCACCCACGACGGCTTGTCTGTACGGCCTGGAGGCAGCGGGTCCCACCAGTCAGCAAGACCTCAGGAGACGGCGGGAGAACCGCCAGTCGGACCCGTCGGGAGTCGGCCCGGGGGAGTCGGCCGAGCCCTCCCCCGGGGCCCACGCGCCATTAATCAAGAAGAGATGGGGAGTGGCCATAGTGATCACCCGCCAGGCGGCGGGGCTGTTGCCACGACCCCATGACCAAGCTTGCGTCATCAGGAGCATGGCTACAGTAATCAGCAGCCGACAAGACCCGCCCGCGGTGGACGCGGCCTGTCGGCTTCGTACCAGACCAGTCGGCGGGGGCCCACCAGTCGGCGGGGGGCAGCAGTCGGCGGAGAAGTCAGAGGTCGGTGGTACTGACGGCTGGGCCCGTGCCCAGTCGAATTACCATTGTACCCCTGGGGGTAGGCCTATATAAACCCCCCAGGGCACCCATGCAAAGGGTTGGATCCCAATAGTTCTATACCATACCAGATAGAAGGAGAGAGCTAGCCTTGCCCTCTCCTACCACCAGACACAGCTCAAGGAGCAACCGTGTAAACACTTGACCATAGTGATCATGCGGAGACCCCGCAGAGCAGCAGTAGGGGTATTATCTCCCCGGAGAGCCCCGAAGCTGGGTAAGATTCGCCGGCATGCATGTCTTCGCCTCATCCCGTTTCTAGGCACCGGCGACGTTCTACTCGCCCCCACCATGATAAGCCATCCGTTGGCATATGTCGCACCAAACCCACGACACAAGGCAAGTAACACTTTGATCATATCCCTTTATCACCCAGTTTTTATGCATTAGTTTCAACCCTCAAACATTGCATGGCTAGGACTTGATAACATGTGGGAATGGGAAGTAGTTGATGAGGTAGAACCAATTGCCCTATTATTATCAAACCCTCGGGAGTTACTTCTACGTGTTGCTTATATTGCCAAGCTATGCTCGTAGACGTGGTCTGGGTGAGTGAATCCATGACAGATGTGAATTAATGGTTCAACTTAAGGTGGACACTTTAATACACATCTGGGTGGATTGCTTGTCGGGCACCTGGAGAATCCAGTGTTGTCCTAGGATATCCCGGAGTACCCATGTGATAATCCTAAGGTCCGCCACCCAGGCTCAGAGGGAACTGAGATATTTCAAACTAGAAACTTCCGTGTGCAGCCACAAGCTATTATGGGCTCTGGAATAGTTGAGTAAGTTGCATGACCTCTTCCAGTGGTAGCCTAGCCGATGTAGAGGGATGTAGGTTGGTACTGTCTACCCAGGGTTAGAGCTAATGCTTCTGAAAGACTGTGTCTCAGTCATCCGTTTCTCAAACACCAGGTAGTGCGAGAAATCCAACGGAGGAGATCAGGTCTTGTGGGGAAAAGTGCGCAAACCTCTGCAGAGTGTACAAACTAATCATGGTTAGCTGTGTCCCCGGTTATGGACATCTTGAGTATCTAGTACTTGGATTATCATATGTATCTCATCACTCTAAATTAATATTGTTGGGTTGATAATTACTTTTAATTGGGATTGAGTTGGAGGAACCTTCTCAATGATGTTTCAACTACCATGATAGTTAAATAAAATCTATTCCTTTGTTGTAGGGAAAAATTGGCTTTTCGCAAAACTATAACCATAGAGCTTTCCACCAGCCAAATATGCATGTAGTGATAGCATTAGTCAGTTCTTGCTCTATTGTGTTATTTTGCCAGCATATTCCATGTGCTGACCCATTTTTGGGCTGCAACGCATTATGTTGCAGACTTTTTGGACGAGGAGTAAGGTTCGTTAGGTCGTTGCCATGCATCTCAGCTATGTCGTTGGATTTGATGGACTCACTTTATCTTCCAAGCCTTCCGATGTTATCTTATTAGATGGCCTTAAGCCATATTTATTGTAATAAGTTCTCTTTTGAGACATTTTATGTAATAAGTGTGTGATTGTTACTTTGTTATATATCCTTTGAGTACTGTGTGTGTCAGCATTACCGATCCTGGGATGGCACTGAAGCACAGAGACTTTACCGTTTGAGGTCGGGTCGCTACACTGCAGCGTTGAACCGTGGCCGAGTAAGGAAGGGCACGTGTCATAGTAGAGGTGCACACGTAGCATGTACACATACGTACAGCCAGGGTGCAAGAAAGTAAATATGGCCACGTACGTGCATACGGGCGGGGTCTCGAATGCCTACTCACGCATACGTACGGACATGGCTCATGTACATGGATGGGTCGGAGTCGTCGTGTTCATCAGGAGCCAGCCGACTTGGATGGAAAAACCGATCGAAATGAGGCATGGCGTACTGCAGAACGGAGGAAACAACCTTATGTTCAACTGGCCACGGTCGAAATGGGATCCTGTTCATCGGGAGGGGTCTGGCGTACCGCAAAACATAGGAAACAGACTTCTCTTGGACCTCCTATGGTCGAAATGGGGTCCTGTTGATCGGGAGGGGTGTGGCATACCGCAAAACGGAGGAAACAGACTTTTGTTGGAGCGCTATGGTCGAAATGGGGGTCCTGTTCATGGGAGGGGTGTGGCGTACCGCAAAACAGGACTCCACGGGATATTGTTCATCTCCACCATCGACTGCCTCCACAGGCTACTGTTCATCCACCGTTGACCTCCTCTAGCCTCCACCTCCGACTGTTCATCCACGACGTCTCCCCTCCTACCTCCACCGGCCACTGTTCATCCATGGGATCATCTTCATCCAGCCTCCACCGCTCCTCCACCGGCTACTGTTCAACCAGGCCCCTTCACGGGGTCCTATTCAACCACCCCTCCATGGGCTACTGTTCATCCAGCCCTCCACCGGCTACTGTTCAACTAGCCCTCTCCACGGGGTCCTGTTCAACCACCCCTCCACGGGCTACTGTTCATCCAGCCCTCCACCGGCTATTATTCAACCAGCCCTCCACGGGGTCCTGTTCATCCAGCCCTCCACGGGGTCCTGTTCATCCACCCCCAATCGGCTCGATTGATCGGGGTCTTGTTCATCCAGTGGCAACACCATGGGATCCTATTCATCCAACCCCCCACCGGGAACTGTTCATCCCACCCCCCAACAGTACTCACTGTTCATCAAGAGGCAGCATCGATCGGCTTTAGTTAGCAGCAGTAGCGAAGGAATCACTCGAGTTTAGTTAATAGCAAGGGATCGATCGGGGTTCAGTAATGTAGCTAGTGCAATCGCTCGGGTTTAGTTAGAGCACAACGCCTCGCACACACGCGCGTACGTGTACGAGGGAAACGCGCAAACCTCCAT
>NC_041386.1:557797626-557805804 GCF_002162155.2 Triticum dicoccoides | reverse complement strand
GCTTTTACCATGGTTTTTCTGTCATGGACGGCCTAAAGAATGTCATGCAGCTGCGTCTCCGGCCCGCCCAGGACGAAAAGCCCATTTTCTATCATGATTTTTTGTCATAGAAGTAGGATCCCACCACATTTATGATGATACCAGGTTTTGTCACAATTATCGTCATAGAAGTTCCCTAAGCATGACAGAAATTTTTTCGTTCGGCCCAAAATGTCACACATGTACCTTTTTTTGTAGTGATTGTTGGGAAACATAGCATGCAATTTCAGAAAATTTTCTAAGGCCACGCAAGATCTATCTAGGAGATGCATAGCAATGAGAGGGGGAGAGTGTGTCCACGTACCCTTGTAAACCGAAAGTGGAAGCGTTCGACAATGCGGTTGATGTAGTCAAACTTCTTCTCGTTTCGACTAATCAAGCACCGAATGTACGACACCTCCAAGTTCTCCCCACGTTCAGCTCGATGACTTACCTCGAACCCTTGATCCAGAAAAGTGTCAAGGGAGAGTTCCATTAGCACGACGGCGTGGTGACGGTGATGGTGGAGTGATCCGCGCAGGGCTTCGCCTAAGCACTATGTGAATATGACCGGAGGCGTAAACTGTGGAGGGGGCGCCGCACACGGCTAACAACTATTGATGTGTGTTCTAGCGATGCCCCCCTCATATATATAGGTTGGAGGGGAGGAGAGGCATCCAAGGGGGCGCCCCAAGTAGGAGGAATCCTACTTGGGCACATCCCTATTCGGCCTCCCCCCTTCCATATCCATCCAGAGGGGGAAGGAAGGAGGAGGGGGGAGAGAAGGAAGGGTGAGGCCGAATTGCTCCCATTCCTTTCTCTCATCTCCTCTTTCCTTCCCCCTTTACTTAGCTTACATGGGGCGCACCAGCCCCCTAGGGGCTGGTCTGTCGCCTTCTTGGCCCATTAGGCCCATGTAGTTGCCGGGGGATGCCCAGAACCCCTTCCGGTGACCCGATATGTACCCGGTACCCCCATAACACTTTTGTTGTCCGAATATCATCGTCCTATATATGAATCTTTACCTCTCGACCATTTCGAGACTCCTCTTCATGTCTGTGATATCATCCGGGACTCCGAACAACATTTGGTCACAAAATCACATAACTCATATAATACAAAATTGTCATCGAATGTTGTGGACCCTACGGGTTCGAGAACTATGTAGACATGACCAAGACACTTCTCCAGTCAATAACCAACAGCGGAACCTGTATGCTCATATTGGTCCCCACATATTCTATGAAGATCTTTATTGGTCGTACCGTAATGACAACATGCGTTATTCCCTTTGTCATCGGTATGTTACTTGCCCGAGATTCGATCGTCGGTATCTTCATACCTAGTTCAATCTCGTTATCGGCAAGTCTCTTTACTCGTTTCGTAATGCATCATCCCGCAACTAACTCATTAGTCACATTGCTTGCAAGGCTTATTATGATGTGCATTACCGAGAGGGCCCAGAGATACCTCTTCGATATCGGAGTGACAAATCCTAATATTGATATATGCCAACCCAACAAACACCTTCGGAGATACCTGTAGAGCATCTTTATAATCACCTAGTTATGTTGTGAAGTTTGATAGCACACAAGGCATTCCTCCGATATCCGGGAGTTGCATAATCTCATAGTCAAAGGAATATGTATATGACATGAAGGAAGCTCTATAGCAATAAAACTTAACGATCATTATGCTAAGCTAACAGATGGGTCTTGTCCATCACATCATTCTCCTATTGATGTGATCCCATTCATCAAATTACAACACATGTCTATGGTTAGGAAACTTAACCATCTTTGATTAACGACCTAGTCTAGTAGAGGCTTACTAGGGACACAGTGTTTTGTCTATGTATCCACAAATGTATCAAGTTTCCGGTTAATACAATTCTAGCATGAATAATAAAGATTTATCATGATATAAGGAAATATAAAATAACAACTTTATTATTGCCGGTAGGGCATATTTCCTTCAGTCTCCCACTTGCACTAGACTCAATAATCTAGTTCACTTTGCCATGTGATTTCACACCAAGAGTTCACATCACCATGTGATTAACACCCATAGTTTACATCGCCATGTGACCAACATCCAAAGGGTTTACTGGAGTCAATAATGTAGTTCACATCGCCATGTGATTAACATCCAAAGAGTACTAAGGTGTGATCATGTTTTGCTTGTGAAAGAAGTTTAGTCAACGGGTCTGCCACATTCAGATTCGTATGTATTTTGCAAATTTCTATGTCTACAATGCTCTACGTGGAGCTACTCTAGCTAATTTCTCCCACTTTCAATATGTATCCAGATTGGTACTCAGAGTCATCCAGATCGGTGTTAAATCTTGCATTGACGTAACTCTTTACAATGAACTCTTTATCACCTCCATAACTAAGAAATATTTCTTTAGTCCTCTAAGGATAATTTTGACCGTTGTCCAGTGATCTACTCCTGGATCACTATTGTACCCCTTTGCCAAACTCATGCCAAGGTACACAATAGGTCTAATATACAGCATGGCATACTTTATAGAACCTATGGCTGAGGCATAGGGAATGACTTTCATTCTCTCTCGATCTTCTACCATGGTTGGGTTTTGAGTCTTACTCAACTTCATACATTACAACTCAGGCAAGAACTCCTTCTTTGACTGATCCATTTTGAACTCCTTCAAAATCTTATCAAGCACTAGTAGAAAACAGGGATTTGGTCTAGGCCGGGTCAGCCCATTAGTCCCGGTTCAGGAGCCCAGGGGGCCGGCCGGGCCACGTGAGCCATTGGTCCCGGTTCATATGGACCTTTTGGTCCCGGTTGGTGGGATGAACCGGGACCAATCGCTCCTGGCCCACCACCATTGGTCCCGGTTGGTGGCTTGAACCGGGACCAAAGGCTCCCCTTTAGTCCCGGCTCATGTCACCAACCGGGACCAATGAGGTGCCTATATATACCCCTCGCTCACGAGCAGAGCACCCCAGTGCTCTGTTTTTCTCTGGACAAGGGGGAGAGGGCTTGGTGGTGCTCTAGCTCACCTCCTATGCACACAAGGTGTTCGATGGAATGCCCGAGCCACACTACTTAAGCTTTCTCCTCTCCAAGCTCGACCTCCAAGCTCCATTTTCCATAATATTTGTCTAGGTTTAGAGGTCCATCACGCCCCGTCCCTGTCTTCACCGCCGTCGATCACCCGCGCCGAGCTCATCGCCGGCACCACTGTGGTGAGCCTCTTGTTTTATCTTCTTTCTGAAAGGAAAAATATTCTTACTTGTACGTTTACATAGATACTTGTATTATTTTCTTACTTTTATTATTGCATCTTATATAGTGCGATGGTTTTGGTATCCGCCCCCGTCGGCCCTCGTCCTGTCTATGATTCGGATGTGGTATATATATTATCTTTATAACTATTGGTTCATTTATTGTTTATGAAAATTATGCCGACCAACGTGACGTAGATTTTATTTATGTAGGATGTATGTGAATAGGAAATGCCAACCGACCCTATTGTCGAGAGGTTAAATTTAGTTGAAGAAGAAAACAATTTGTTGAAGGAAAAAATAAAAAAATTGAGGAGTAGAAGATGATATTGGAGTTGCATGTTGCGGATGTCGTCGATGATCACAAGATCAACATGGATGCAATGTGCTTGAAGATTAGAAAGATTAGAAAATATGCCATTCATACCGAGGCTTGGTATCATTATGCCGTTGGATCAATTGTTACCTTGGTTGCGATTATGATCACATTTGTTTTCGCATTGAAATGTTTTACATAGTTTCAATGTATGGTTTAATTAATTAGATGCTCTGGAGAGCTATATGTTGTTAGATGAGAACTATGTATGCACTTTGGTTTTAATGTGATGATGAACTTCTATTAATTTGGACACTTAATTATATATAATGCACGCAGATGAACGGGCAATGGATGTACGGTGACAGACACACCCGCGAGTACATTAAGGGCGTGCATGAGTTTCTCGATGCGGCTGAGGCACACAAGCAGAATGGTTTTATGTGTTGTCCATGCACTGAATGTGGGAATACGAGGTCTTACTCTAATCGGAAATTCCTTCACTCCCACCTGCTTTACAAGGGTTTCATGCCACACTATATTGTTTGGACGAGGCACGGAGAAATAGGGGTTATGATGGAAGACGGCGAAGAAGAAGAGTACGATGACAACTATGTGCCCCCTGAATACGGTGATGCTGCAACAGGGGGAGCTGGTGAAGATCAAGAGAAACCAGACGATGTGCCCAATGATGCTGCAACGGGTGAAGCTGCTGAAGATCAAGAGGAACCAGACGATGTGCCCGATGATGATGATCTCCGCTAGGTCATTGTCGATGCAAGGACGCAATGCGAAAGTCAAAAGGAGAAGCTGAAGTTTGATCGCATGTTAGAGGATCACAAAAAAGGGTTATACCCCAATTGCGAAGATGGCAACGTAAAGCTCGGTACCATACTGGAATTGCTGCAGTGGAAGATAGAGAATGTTGTGGCTGACAAAGGATTTGAGAAGCTACTGAAAATATTGAAGAATAAGCTTCCAAAGGATAACGAATTGCCCGACAGTACATACGCAGCAAAGAAGGTCGTATGCCCTCTAGGATTGGAGGTGGAGAAGATACATGCATGCCCTAATGACTGCATCCTCTACCGCGGTGCATACAAGGATCTGAACGCATGCCCGGTATGCGGTGCATTGCGGTATAAGATCAGACGAGATGACCCTAGTGATGTTGACGGCGAGCCCCCCAGGAAGAGGGTTCCTGCGAAGGTGATGTGGTATGCTCCTATAATACCACGGTTGAAATGTCTGTTCAGAAACGAAGAGCATGCCAAGTTGATGCGATGGCACAGTGAGAACCGAAAGAAAGATGGGAAGTTGAGAGCACCCGCTGACGGGTCGCAGTGGAGAAAAATCGAGAGAAATTACTGGGGATGAGTTTGCAAAGGACCCAAGGAATGTATGGTTTGCTTTAAGCGCAGATGGCATTAATCCTTTCGGGGAGCAGAGCAGCAATCACAGCACCTGGCCCGTGACTCTATGTATGTATAACCTTCCTCCTTGGATGTGCATGAAGCGGAAGTTCATTATGATGCCAGTTCTCATCCAAGGCCCTAAGCAACCCGGCAACGAAATTGATGTGTACCTAAGGCCATTAGTTGAAGAACTTTTACAGCTGTGGAATGGAAATGGTGTACGTACGTGGGATGAGCACAGACAGGAGGAATTTAACCTTAAGGCGTTGCTGTTCGTGACTATCAACGATTGGCCCGCTCTCAGTTAACCTTTCAGGATAGACAAACAAAGGATACCACGCATGCACGCACTGTTTAGATGACACTGAAAGTATATACCTGGACAAATGCAAGAAGAATGTGTACCTGGGCCATTGTCGATTTCTTCCGACCAACCATCAATGTCGAAAGAAAGGCAAGCATTTCAAAGGCGAGGCAGATCACCGGAAGAAGCCCGCCATGCGCATCGGTGATCACGTGCTTGCTATGGTCAATGATTTACACTACGTAATCTTTGGAAAGGGTCCCGGTGGACTAGCTGTTCCGAATGTCGCTGAGGGACACGCACCCATGTGGAAGAAGAAATCTATATTTTTGGACCTACCCTACTGGAAAGACCTAGAGGTCCGCTCCTCAATCGATGTGATGCACGTGACGAAGAACCTTTGCGTGAACCTGCTAGGCTTCTTGGGCGTGTATGGGAAGACAAAAGATACACCTGAGGCACGGGAGGACCTGCAACGTTTGCACGAAAAAGACGGCATGCCTCCGAAGCAGTATAAAGGTCCTGCCAGCTACGCTCTTACGAAAGGAGAGAAAGAAATCTTCTTTGAATGCCTACTCAGTATGAAGGTCACGACTGGCTTCTCGTCGAATATAAAGGAAATAATAAATATGCCAGAGAAAAATTTTCAGAACCTAAAGTCTCGTGACTGCCACGTGATTATGACGCAACTGCTTCCGGTTGCATTGAGGGGGCTTCTACCAAAAAACGTCCGATTAGCCATTGTGAAGCTATGTGCATTCCTTAATGCAATCTCTCAGAAGGTGATCGATCCAGAAATCGTACCAAGGCTAAGGAGTGATGTGGGGCAATGTCTTGTCAGTTTCGAGCTGGTGTTCCCACCATCCTTCTTCAATATCATGACGCACGTCCTAGTTCATCTAGTCGACGAGATTGTCATCCTGGGGCCCGTATTTCTACACAATATGTTCCCCTTTGAGAGGTTCATGGGAGTCCTAAAGAAATATGTCCATAATCGTGCTAGGCCAGAAGGAAGCATCTTCGTGGGCCACCAAACAGAGGATGTTATCGGGTTTTGTGTTGACTTCATTCCTGGCTTTAAGAAGATAGGTCTCCCTAAATCGCGGTATGAGGGGAGACTGACTGGAAAAGGCACTCTTGGAAGAGACTCAATAATATGCAGGGATGGATATTCTTGGTCTCAAGCAAACTACACAGTTCTACAGAACTCTACCTTGGTGACCCCGTATGTCAATGAACACAAGAACAGTCTGCGCTCCAAACACCCGGAGTAGTGCGACGACTGGATTACATGTGAACACATCAGGACTTTCAGCAGTTGGTTGGAAACACGTCTCAGAGGTGACAACACTGTTTGTGATGAGTTGTACTTGTTGTCCAGGGGACCATCTTTGACTGTATTGACTTACAAAGGATACGAGATAAATGGGAATACATTTTACACGATCGCCCAAGATCAAAAGAGCACCAACCAAAACAGCGGTGTCCGCTTTGATGTAGCAACCGAGAGCGGAAAGGACACATATTATGGTTACATAGTGGACATATGGGAACTTGACTACGGACCTGATTTTAAGGTCCCTTTGTTTAAGTGCAAATGGGTCAATCTGTTAGGCGGCGGGGTACAGGTAGACCCATAGTACGGAATGACAATAGTGGATCTGAAAAACCTTGGGTACACTGACGAACCGTTCGTCCTAGCCAATGATGTGGCACATGTTATCTATGTGAAGGACATGTCTACCAAACCGAGAAAAAGAAAAGATAAGGAAGCGAATACATCATACGATGAGCCAAAACGCCACATAGTTCTTTCAGGAAGAAGGGACATCTTAGGAGTGGACGGCAAGACAGACATGTCTGAAGATTATGAAAAGTTTCATGAAATTCCTCCCTTTAATGTCAAGGCTGACCCAAGCATCCTGATAAACAATGAAGATTATCCATGGTTACGGCGCAATAAGCAAATGACACAAGCGAAGAAAAAGTGAAGACTTTCTCCCGCAACTATTATGATGATACCATGCCAACTTTGTAACACATGAACATGCTACCATTGGCCGTTTTGTACATGCACATGCTATGTGGGTGAAATTATGATACCATGCCAACTTTCAACTTTTTCAGAGTTCATTTGAAATGCTTTCATGTCTTATGGTTCGGCCCTCGTAATACCATGACCATTAGTCCCTGGCCCATGCCAACTTTCAACTTTCAACTTTCTAAAACTAATGGCACTAACAGAAAGTTTATAATTTTGCTCCTCGCCCCTGGCCCATGACCATTAGTCCCGGTTTGTGCCACAAACCGGGACTAAAGGGTTGGTCCTCGTTGCGGGAAGAGTTTAGTCCCACCTCGCCAACCGAAGGGGGCTCACACCGGTTTATAAGCCCTTCCCTCTCTGCCTTGTTGAGCTCCTCTCAAAGTGAAAATAGATGCCCTAATAGAGAAAAGTTTAACCTAAATTCAAAGTGAATTTCTCTGAAATTCATAGAAATTTACTAGGAATTTAGGTTGAATTTTCTCTATAAGCGCATCTATTCTTATTTTTTAGTAAGTTAATCACAAACTTGTGATTCAAACAATTTTCAAAGAATTCAAATTTTAACTATTCAAATTTGAAAACTAATGGCACTAACAGAAAGTTTATAATTTTTCTAAAACTAATGGCACTAACAGAAAGTTTATAATTTTGCTAACTTAAAAGCAAATAGAATTAAAAATTAAAGCAAAAAACAAAAGAAAATAAATAATGCAAAAAACAAATCAAAAAAACAGGAAAAAACTATTTTTATAGTAAAGTTAATCACAAAATAAAATAAATAAAGCAACAAAGAAAACAAAAAAACTAAAAAAAGTGTTTTCAAATTT
>NC_041386.1:557796926-557797254 GCF_002162155.2 Triticum dicoccoides | reverse complement strand
AGTGACAATTAGGCCCGTAAGCCTGCAATGGAGAGGAGCTCGAGAGGGGTGCGGCAGTGGGCCTTATAAACCACTACGCACCCCTCTCAACTAGCGGGGTGGGATTAAACTTTCGACACAGCAGACGCACAAGGGCTTTGGTCCCGGTTGGTGGCACCAACCTGGACTAAAGAGTGGCATTGGTCACGGTTCGTGGCACAAACCATGGCCAATGCCCCCCTTTAGTCCCGGTTGGTGCCACCAACCGAGATCAAAGGCCGCCGCTTCCCGCCCTTTGGGCTGCTGAAAAGAGGCCTTTGGTCTCGGTTGGTGGCACCAACAGGGACTA
>NC_041386.1:557741976-557796336 GCF_002162155.2 Triticum dicoccoides | reverse complement strand
CCCCCGATCTCGCCGTCGTCCCCGAGCCCTCCTCCCAGAGCCCGTGCCGCCCTCCTCCCCGAGCCATCCGCCGCCCTCGCCGCCGCCCTCGCCGACGCCCTCGCCGCCCCCGCCGTCGCCCTCGCCAGTCAACCTCGCTGCTGTGAGCCGCCGCCACCTGTTTATCAGTTTTTTCTTTTTTTTGTACGTATATATAATGTATATATGTATGTGGCTATATGTATGTATAGATGTTCATATATGTGTATTATTTTTTTGTTCGGACCATTTTTTTGTTCATATATGTATTTTTTTGTTTATGTGTATTATTTTTTTGTTCATAGCATTTTTTTGTTCATATTTTTTTCGTAGCATTATTTCCATGTATATATGTATGTGGCTATGTATGTATAGATGGATAGCATTTTTTCCATGTATGCATGTCATTGTCGATATACCCCCTCCCCGTTAACTTCGACAAGAGGGGGGTCGATATAACCCTCCCCGATAACTTCGACATGAGGGGGGGTCGATATACCCCCTCCCTGATAACTTCGACATGAGGGGGGTCAAGAACTAGTTTAGGGGGTCGAGGGTTGAGAACTAGTTTCGGGGGTCGAGGGTTGAGAACTAGTTTAGGGGGTCGAGGGAAGAAGGGGAAGAAGAGGGAGAAGAAGAGGGAGAAGAAGAGGAGAGGAAGAAGAGGAAGTCTTCTCCTCTATTCTTTCTTCTCTTCTTTTTTCTTCTTCTTCCTATATGTATTAGTTTTTTTATTTAGGTTGTTAATTAGTAGATATTAATTTTGTTCATATATGTATGGATGCATGTGATATGTATGTATGTATGCATGTATTGGGTATGTCGTTGTCGATATACCCCCTACCCGATAACTTCGACATGAGGGTGTCGAGAGGGGGTCTAGGGTCGTCGAGGGTTCAAGGGGTCGAGGGGTCCAGGGTCGTCGAGGGTTCGAGGGGTCGAGGATCGCCGAGGGGTCGAGAGAGGTTTCCTAGTGTCAAAGTATTGAAGAAATCCATGGCTTCATCATTAGCCGGAAGTAACCAGGGCATGACGAAGTCCTCCAAAGTTATTTTGGAATGGTGTCCCGGATAGGATAATTTGCCTTTTTGTATGAATTTCAGCAAATGCCTTCCAAATAACGATATTTGGAAGGTTCTTGCTGAACTTTGTACCAAAAAGTGAATTATCTTATCTGGGACTCCGTTCCAAAATAACTTTGGAGAGCTTCGTACCATCATGCACGTGCTACTTTCGCCTAATGATGAAGACATGGTTTTGTTGAATTCTTTGACACTAGGCAACCTCCCGACCCCTCGGCGATCCTCTCGAACATGAGAGGAAGAAGAGGATAAAAAAGAAGAGGAAGAAGAAAAAAAAGAGGAGAAGAAAGAATAGAGGAGTTCTTCTCCTCTATTCTTTCTTCTCCTCTTTTTTTCTTCTTCTTCCTCTTTATTTTATCGGGAACGAGGGTCGTCGAGGGTCGCCGAGCGGTAGAGGAGAAACCCTAAATAGAAAGTATCGTCGGTGTGAGATACATGTGGCCGTCGGTGTCGGACACTACATCCACATCCCACATGTGAAGAACTCCTCTATTCTTTCTTCTCCCCTTTTTTTCTTCTTCCTCTTCTTTTTTTATGCTTGAAGTGTTGTCGAGGCCACCCCAAACCATAGAGAAGCAGCGTCGAGGCCACTAATTAATATTAGTTCTACATTTTGCCACTAATATATCCATCTGTCATATTTGAATAATAATTGCCATGTTGTCAATATTTGTAGAAACTATGGACACCGCCCGAGATGAAGTACAAGAAGAGTTGTTGGGGGACATAATCGCATGAGGAAGTGATGCCATCTGCTCGTTGTTTCTCAATGAGACCGATGGTCTGGAAGCAGCTGATTATGATGGCTTCGGTGACCTAATGCCGGTGCAAGAAGGAGACCGTGAGGACGGCTCCGGTGACCCAATGCCAGTGCAAGAAGGAGACCGTGATGACGTCTCCGGTGACCGAACCGAGTCCGGCCAGGTATATATATTAGTTAAGCTTCTGCTGACTAGCTAATTAATGCATTCATTGTTTTGGTATGTACACATATTAATTAAGTCTTTGTTCTTTTTTCTAGCCCTCCGGATCGAGCACAACTTCGGTAAAGAGACAAGGCCCGAAGAAAAATTTGAGCTCGGATGAAAAGTTTGAGATAATAGCAATCGCGCCCGACGGCCAACCGATTGAACCCCTCCGGACAAAGAGTGCATTTGTTGCTCAGTGCGGGGTTTTGGTTAGGGACAAGATCCCGATCAGCATCCAGCAATGGTTTAAGCCGGCTACAGAAGACCCTGAGGTGTCTTATGTCAATGATATGCAGAAAAATGATCTTTGGACTGAGCTGAAGTCAAATTTCACCCTATCGCCAGAGGATAATCCAGAGAAGCCAGTTAAAGAGCAATTAATCAAGTCTTTTGCTCTTAAGAGGATGGCAGAACTATTCAGGAGGTGGAAGAAAGAGCTGAATAAGTTTGTCGAAAATAATGAGACACCAGAATTCAAGGGCAGATATGAGAAGATCAGAGATCACTGGCCCGCATTTATGGCCCACAAGACATCAGAAAAGAGTAAGAAGATGTCGGCGACAAACAAGCAAAATGCTGTGAAGAAGAAGCATCACCATCGCACGGGGTCAGGTGGCTACCTCGTAGCCCGGCCTAAGTGGGCCAAGACTGGGAATGATCTGGTTGATAAAGCGATCGAACCAGAGACAATTAACTGGCCAGACCGTTGCCGGACTTGGTTCTTCGGGGCTGGCGGAACCTTGGACCCTGTAACAAGGAAGTGCATTTGGACGAACGATCAAATGGACATACCAGTCAGGAAGCTTCAGCACTATATCGAAGCAGCGCAGCAAGGGACGTTCTTTCCAGACAGAAAGAACGACGAGCTCACAATGGCCCTCGGGAATCCTGAGCACCCTGGACGGACACGAGGCACGCCAGGCTCCATTCCGTGGAAAGTTAGGTTTCCGGACGCAGGCGGTTACAAATCCCATGAGAGGAGGAAAAAAGTGCAGCAGACCCAAATGCAGGCGCTGCAAGCAAGGGTACAAGCGATAGAGGAACGAGAAGCAAATCGTAGCAAACGTACTGCCGAAGCTTCCCCCGAAGCTACCCCGCCATCTCAGCGGAGAAGCAGCATGGCTTCCACCGAGCTGCTTCAGCCGGAGCATGCCTTGACGGCTCCTGCCAGCTATCCCGTGGATACTATCATGGAGTCTCAAAATTGCCACCTTATGACGCAATGGATGAATTTGAAGGTCAAGGCGGCTGTTGGCTCTGTTTATCCTACTAAACTCGGCGCAACTTTTCACTGCCGGCCGATTCCAGAAGGATATGCTAGGGTGATGGTGGATGAAATAACGGAGGGATTTGAGGACCTCTAGCTTGACCACCCTACCGGTGAAGGGGAGACTAGGCTGGGGTCTGCTCTGAAGACTCCATGCCTATGGTAGAAGGAGCTCATCAACCTTCCGAACTAGACGCCTCCGCCTCCTCCTCCTCCTCCTCCGGCAAGTCAGGGCACTCCGCCTCCTCCATCGCCTCCTCCTCTGGTGAGTTAGGGCACTCCGCCTCCTCCACTGCCTCCTCCTCCGGTGAGTGACGATCAGGGCACTCGACTGGCTCCTTCTCCAGCGCGTGGTGGCACTCCGCCTCCTTCTTCGCCTGCGCCGACGCGCCCGAGCAGCCAGCCTCCTCCTTCTCCGCCTCGTCAGCAAGGGCGGAAGAGACCTGCCACCGCTCCGGCTGCTCCGGCCCGTCGTAGTCCTTCTCCTCCGCCTCGTAAGCAAGTAAAGAAGACAACCGCTCCGTCTGCTCGACCGGCATCTAGCAGTACAGCCAGAGGCGGGAGGACATACAGATTCGGTCCTTCTCTGAAGACTCCAGAGAAGTTACCATACGAGAGGACCCCGGAGGAGAACGCCGAGATCGCATGAACCGAAGTGGATGACTGGTTTCAAGGGTTTAAAGCAAAGAGACATCCACTTCCGGAGGAGAAGGTAGATCCGGTGAAAGCGAAGCGCACTCTGGCTGCCCTGACAAAACCACCCAAGTCTCCGCCGAAAGGAAACTATGAGCGCATTATTGGAAAGGAATTTGCCGAAGCGGAGCGGTCGGGAAGTACTATCAGTGATCAAAGGCTGAAAGAACGACGAGTTGGGAAACAAATTGCCCAGCTCGGCGAACAAGCGAAGCAATCGTGCCCCCCGCTCAAGGTGCCTAGCCACAACGTCGCTAATGATCCGAGGATGGTGCCCGGTTATAGCAATCTTGCAGATTACCTGCCCGACGATGTACATTATGAACCCATGGAGGTGCAGATACAAAGATACGAGTACGGGAAGCCTCTCGTCAAAGATGAAAGATCTCTATCAACGATGATGCGAAGATTGCATGATTGGTACTTGAAAATCTGCAGAGACTCTGGGGGGAGGAGTACTTTGTATGTGAAAGTTAAAAAGGAGCATGACCTCGTTGGAATTGAACTGTTGCCTGTTCCATTTGAGGAGTTCTATCAGTTTTTCAATCAATTGGCCCTCGATAAAACAACGGTCGCTTGCTACTGTCTGTAAGTAGTACTACTTCTGTCATTAAGTCTCTCTATATAGCTCAGCTCTTTCATTGCATGTATTTATAATCATCCTCACTATATTATGCAGATTGAAGATCGCCGAATTGAAGAAAAGACAAGTTGGTGATATTGGGTTCATTAACACATATCTCATAGATGCAACTCGGGTTAAATTTCATGCCGTAGCTACCGAGGCCAACTTGCTACGATCGTTGGTAATAAATGAAAACAAAGATATAATACTCTTTCCTTACAACTTCAAGTGAGTGTTACTATCTTGTGCGTATTCAGTTTCCCTTATATATTAGTCAAGGTTATAGTAATGTAATTGATGAGTTATGCATGCGTGTGCAGTTTCCACTATATTCTCCTAGAGATTAAGCTTGAGCAGGGACTAGTAACCGTCTTAGACTCAAGACGAAAAGATCCCCAGGACTATGCAGACATGACTCAAATACTCGAGAAGTAAGTTAAATCGATCATTATCCACCATATCAGCAACTTTGCTCATTTCCTGATATATCAAGTAATTGTTTTCTTTGTCTGGCAGGGTTTGGAGAAAATTCACCAGAAAAGCTCCGGGACTGCCGAAGGAGCTGCAATTTAGACACCCGAAAGTAAGTACTATAGTAGCATGTTCCGCGCATCTACTAGTCATTCAAGCGCTAGTTTCATCAATACCATTTGACATTCTTGCTTATCAGTTTGATTGACCTCTATTTCTTGTAAAGTGGTTGCGGCAGGAACAAGGGAATGATTTCTGTGGATACTATGTTTGCGAGTCCATCCGCCACACGACCTGTGAGCGGGGCTACACTGACGAACAATATGAAGTACGTAAATAACAACATTCACAATTTTATTTTATTACCATCATTTGTGTTGAGTTTCATTCATTCATATATATATGTATTGACCCCCTTCTTTAAATTAGATGTTTCGGAAGCGGGATGAACTCCTAGCACCAGCTCGCATGCGAGCAATTCAAGAGGAATTGGCGGCATTCTTTCTTGACCACGTGATCCCTGAAGACGGAGAATACTATGTGGACCCTGAGTCTGTATGATTATATTTGTAAGAGATAATTATTGTATATATGTAGCCGGTAGTGTCGGATAGATATACAAGAACTTGTTGTTCGACCAATCTCTCGGAGAAGGAGAGGTGGTCGATATCACTTCTCTCTGTATGCATATATGTTCATGACGATCTTCTGTTTCCTTTGTTTGCTTACTAGCTAGCTAGCTTGTCTAGTCCTCTATATACGTATGTATAGTACGTAGCGTCGACCAAGCACGGACATAAGAGAGGACACTTCTCTCTATTAATTATAGCTAGCTAACACAATATATGAAACACCTAAATTAACCCCCCAAAACCCCCAAACCCCCCCCCTTTCAAAAAAACAAAAACCCCAACCACAGAAATGCTGACGCGTGGATGCCTATTGGTCCCGGTTGGTGCCACCAACCGGGACCAAAGGGTCTCCTGCCTGGGCTCCGCGCACAGGCCACGTGGAGGCCCATTTGTCCCAGTTCTGGATTGAACCGGGACTAAAGGGACAGGGCATTAGTACCGACCCTTTAGTCCCGGTTCCAGAACCAGGACAAAAGGCCCTTACGAACCGGGACAACAGGCCCTTTTTCTACCAGTGAAGGTATGTACTCATCGAAAGTCTTATCAAGCATCTTGATCTATCTTTATAGATCTTGATGCCCAATATGTAAGTAGCTTCACTGAGGTCTTTCTTTGAAAAACTCCTTTCAAACACTCCTTTATGCTTTCCAGAAAATTCTACATCATTTCCGATCAACAATGTGTCGTTCACATATACTTATTAAAAAGGCTGTAGTGCTCCCACTCACTTTCTTGTAAATACAAGCTTCACCGCAAGTCTGTAAAACTATATGCTTTGACCAACTCATCAAAGCGTATATTCCAACTCCGAGATGCTTGCACCAGCCCATAGATGGATCGCTAGAGCTTGCACACTTTGTTAGCACCTTTATGATTGAGAAAACCTTCTGGTTGCATCATATACAACTCTTCTTTAATAAATCCATTAAAGAATGTAGTTTTGACATCCACCATTTGCCAGATTTCATAAAATGCGGCAATTGCTAACATGATTCGGGCAGACTTTAAGCATCAATACGAGTGAGAAAATCTCATCGTAGTCAACACCTTGAACTTGTCAAAAACCTTTTGCGACAATTCAAGCATTGTAGATAGTAACACTACTATCAGCGTCCGTCTTCCTCTTGAAGATCCATTTATTCTCAATGGCTTGCCCATCATCGGGCAAGTCAATCAAAGTCCATACTTTGTTCTCATACATGGATCCTATCTCAGATTTCATGGCCTCAAGCCAGTTATCGGAATCTGGGCTCATCATCGCTTCCTCATAGTTCGTAGGTTCGTCATGGTCTAGTAACATGACTTCCAGAACAAGATTACTGTACCACTCTGGTGCGGAACATGCTCTGGTTGACCTATGAGGTTCGGTAGTAACTTGATCCGAAGTTTCATGATCATTATCATTAGCTTCCTCACTAGTTGGTGCAGGCATCACAGGAACGGTTTTCTGTGATGAGCTACTTTCCAATTTGAGAGAAGGTACAATTACCTCATCAAGTTCTACTTTCCTCCCACTCACTTCTTTCGAGAGAAACTCCTTCTCTAGAAAGGATCCATTCTTAGCAACAAAGATATTGCCTTCGGATCTATGATAGAAGGTGTACCCCAACAGTTCCTTTTGGGTATCCTATGAAGATGCATTTCTCCGATTTGGGTTCGAGCTTATCAGGATGAAGCCTTTTCACATAAGCATCACACCCCCAAATTATAAGAAACAACATCTTAGGTTTCTTGCTAAACCACAGTTCATACGGTGTCATCTCAACGGATTTAGACGGTGCCCCATTTAACGTGAATGTAGTTGTCTCCAATTCATAACCCCAAAATGATAGTGGTAAATCGGTAAGAGACATCATAGATCGCACCATATCTAATAAAGTACGATTACGATGTTTGGACACGCCATTATGCCGTGGTGTTCCAGCTGGCGTGAGTTGTGAAACTATTCCACATTGTTTTAAATGAAGGCCAAACTCGTAACTCAAATATTTGCCTCCGCGATTAGATCGTACAAACTTTATTTTCTTGTTGCAATGATTCTCCACTTCACTCTGAAATTCTTTGAACTTTTCAAATGTTTCAGACTTGTGTTTCATCGAGTAGATAAACCCATATCTGCTCAAATCATCTGTGAAGGTCAGAAAATAACGATACCTGCCGCGAGCCTCAACACTCATTGGACCGCATACATCGGTATGTTTTATTTCCAATAAGTCAGTGGCTCACTCCATTGTTCTAGAGAATGGAGTTTTAGTCATCTTGCCCGTGAGGCATGGTTTGCAAGTATCAAATGATTCATAATCAAGTGATTCCAAAAATCCATCTGTATGGAGTTTCTTCATGTGCTTTACACCAATATGACCTAAACGACAGTGCCACAAATATGTTGCACTATCATTATCAACTTTGCATCTTTTGGCATCAATATTATGAATACTAGATGATTCCCCGCCCGTTGCTGCGGCACATTTATTCAAAATCAGATATTACATATAGAGATGGAGATGATCACACGATGGGGAAAATATATAAAAAATATAAACTATTGAAACAACACATTTCAGTGTAGGGTTTAAAGAAATAATAAGAACTCTGATGCTCGGTTAATGGTCACTCAACGTTAAGTAAATGAAACATTACTCGGATTATTATAATATATTGCATTGTGAGCATTTACAATCTATACATTGTGTTCATCAAAGACATATGTGCTTCTAGGCCTACCTCAAATTACAAAAGTGGCATGCTACCATGTAGCTTTTGAACTTGTGCCATCCACCAGCATGTCAGTGGGGTTAGGGAATAGAGTGCATGAGATGAAATGTTCTATTCTTTTTCCTTAAAAGAATTTGATATTTGGATCCCATCTTAGAGGCTTACACAGAATCATTTTATCTTAATGTATTACACAATCTGAGCCAAACTAAATATCCAGGCAACCGTTAATGAAAAGAAAAATCAAGATACTAAGTTACTGCCAAAATAATATATGAAAGGAATATGCAGCCTAGCAACAGTTGAAAAATAGCAGCAAAAGATTAAAAAATTAATAGGAAAAACAGATCTCAAAATCTAAGTTACCCTCAGCCTTTTTCTTTTCAATATAGAAGCCAACTTGAATCAGAGATGCAACAATGATCTTTCGGTCTCCAAACCATGTCGTAAAGCTGATGAGTAATTCAGATCACATAGTAATAGTTAGAGCCACATACAAAAAGTATAATATAAACAAATTGATTTGGGATGCTTCATTGTGACCTTTTTATGAGCAAATCGAGGATAGGAGGAATTGAAAGGCAAAACAAAATACGTAGGCACACAACAAAAATACCAAGAGAAGATAGTGCTGGGAAATAAATTGTTGCATTCTCATGGGATCTTACCATCATGGTTAGAAGCTAGCAGTAATGGATAGAGCAATCTATGAAAGGCATGTCAAGTAGTAAATCCCTGCACCAAAAAGTCTAACCCCAAAAAGAAGTTGCATGTTAATTAGAAATACTGATGGTAAGCATACCAAATTAAATCAAGGTTGTGGGCATATACCATCTGCTTACTCGACGAAACCACCATCTACCTCCTTGACATGGGCATCAAGGGTCCTTGGCGCTCTCACCTCGATGCGGCGACGACAGGGCATCAGTACGTTGGTGGAGGCGTCGAGGTCAGCTGGAATTAGGACGGGAGGAGATGGGCTGGGAAGGGGACAGATGAACACATGAGGGGAAATTCATAACCGATTTAATAAATATATAAACGCAAAGCAATTTGGTCGCTCACTTGCCTTCGGGCTTGGTATTTATGGTGGAGGGTGGGAACGCCATCTCCTCGAGTGCGATCTTGTCGAGGCAGATTGCGTACACCCTGCAGCCCCCCTTGCCTCCCAGCTGTCGTCTACCCCACTGCCCATGGCCGCTCTTGATAGGAACATAGAAGCGAAACCAGATTAGATCACCATATACCCAGCGAAGGAGTAGATACAATCAAGAAGATCTAAGGAGTACCCATCTTGTCATTAAGGGAGAGTGGAGCCGGGAGGGAGGCGACGAAGGAACCGGCGACAGCGGCCATGTCAGTCAAGGACCCGGGCTGGATGCTACGGGTAAAGAACGAATCTGATGTTTGAAGGGGAGAATAGATCCATCCCTTTTACTCTTGCATTAATTAGTTTTTAGTGGAGGGAGAGGATCAGGCGCAAAACATGAAGGAGGCCATGAAATCAATCGATTCAGGAGTAATTGAGGAGACGGTCGGGCTGCAGAGCTGCAATTGTAGCTTGACTTTAGAGTGTTGGGTTGAGGCGAGATGACCCAAAGAGGCGTTTGTGGGCAGCCTCTCTCGTGGGTTCTACCAACAGTAACTGAAAGCTAACGTAGCTTTTTTCTATTATGGTGGGTCTTGCATGTAAGCCTACTAAAAGTCTATGTGGCAGTGTTGCTGACGTGGATAGGCTGCATGCCAAGATAAATACAATAGTAGGGATGAACTATTTAGGTATTATAGATGTGTATCATTACGATCGAGATTCAATAAACCATTTACATTGGGTGTATGACCATAGAAGGTTTTATTCATGTAAATAGAACAACAATTATTCTCTGACTTAAATGAATAACCGTATCGCAATAAACATAATCCAATCATATTCATGATCAACACAAACACCAAATAACATTTATTTTGATCCAACACTAATCTCGAAGGTAAAGGGAGTGTGCAATGGTGATCTTATCAACCTTGGAATCACTTCCAACACACATCGTCACCTCGCCCTTAACTAGTCTTTGTTCATTATGCTATTCTTGTTTTGAGTTACTAATCTTAGCAACTGAACCGCTATCAAATACCCCGGGGTTACTATGAACACTAGTAAAGTATACATAAATAACATGTATATCAAATATACCTTTGTTCACTTTGCCATCCTTCTTATCCGTGAAGTATTTGGGGTAGTTCCGCTTCCAGTGACCATTCCCTTTGCAGTAGAAGCACTCCGTTTCAGGCTTAGATCTAGCTTTGGGTTTCTTCACGAGAGTGGAAACTTGCTTGCCATTCTTTCTTAAAGTTCCCTTTCTTTTCCTTTGCCCCATTCTTGAAACTAGTAGTCTTGTTAACCATCAACACTTGATGCTCTTTCTTGATTTCTACCTTCGCCGATTTTAGCATCGCGAAGAGCTCGGGAATCATTTTCGTCATCCCTTGCATATTATAGTTCATCACGAAGTTCCGGTAACTTGGTGATAGTAGAGAACTCTGTCAATCACTATCTTATCTGGAAGATTAACTCCCACTTGATTCAAGAGATTGTAGTACTCAGACATTCTCAGCACATGGTCACTGGTTGAGCTATTCTCCTTCATCTTGTAGGCAAAGTACTTGTCAGAGGTCTCATACCTCTCGACTCGGGCATGAGTCTGAAATACCAATTTTAGCTCTTGGAACATCTTATATGCTCCGTGGCATTAAAAACATTTTTGAAGTCTCGGTTCTAAGCTGTAAAGCATGGCACACTAAACTATCAAGTAGTCATCATACTGAGCTTGCCAAACATTCTAACTTCTGCATCTGCTCCTGCAATAGGTCGGTCACCTAGCGGTGCATCAAGGACATAATTCTTCTGTGCAGCAATGAGGATAATCCTCAGATCATGGACCCAGTCCACATCATTGCTACTATCATCTTTCAACTTATTATTCTCTAGGAACATATCAAAAATAAACAGGGAGCTACATCACAAGCTATTGATCTACAACATAGATATGCAAATACTATCAGGACTAAGTTCATGAAAAATTAAGTGCAATTAATCATATTACTTAAGAAGTCTCACTTAGATAGACATCCCTCAAGTCATCTAAATGATATATGATCCAAATCAATTAAACTATGTACGATCATCATGTGAGATGGAGTAGTCATCAATGGTGAACATCTATATGTTGATCATATCTACCATATGATTCACGTTCGACCTTTCGGTCTCCAGTGTTCCGAGGCCGTGCATGTACATGTTAGGCTCGTCAAGTTTAACCCGAGTATTCCGCATGTGCAAAACTTTCTTGCACCTGTTGTATGTGAACATAGAGCCTATCACACCCGATCATCACGTGGTGTCTCAGCATGAAGAACTTTCGCAACGGTGCATACTCAGGGAGAACACTTATACCTTGAAATTTAGTTAAGGGATCATCTTATAATGCTACCGTCGTTCTAAGCAAAATAAGATGCACAAAAGATAAACATCACATGCAATCAAAATGTGTGACATGATATGGCCATCATCATCTTGTGCCTTTGATCTCCATCTCCAAAGCACCGTCATGATCTCCATCGTCACCGGCTTGACACCTTGATCTCCATCGTAGCATCGTGGTCGTCCCACCAACTATTGCTTCTACAACTATCGCTAATGCATAGTGATAAAGTAAAGCAATTACATGGCATTTGCATTTCATACAATAAAGCGAGAACCATAAGGCTCCTGCCAGTTGCCGATAACTTCTACAAAAAATGATCATCTCATACAACAACGTATATCACATCATGTCTTGACCATATCACATCACAACATGCCCTGCAAAAACAAGTTATACGTCCTCTACTTTGTTGTTGTAAGTTTTACGTGGCTGCTACGGGCTTCTAGTAAGAACCGTTCTTACCTACGCATCAAAACCACAATGGTGTTTCATCAAGTTTGTTGTTTTAACCTTCAACAAGGACCGGCTGTAGTTAAATTTGATTCAACTAAACTTGGAGAAACAGACACCCGCCAGCCACCTTGCAAAACTAGTTGCATGTCTGTCGGTGGAACCGGTCTCATGAACGTGGTCATGTAAGGTTGGTCCAGGACGCTTCATCCAACAATACCGCCGAATCAAAATAGGACATTGGTGGTAAGTAATATTACTATCACTGTCCACAACTCTTTGTGTTCTACTCGTGCATATCATCAACACATAGACCTGGCTCGGATGCCACTGTTGGGAAACGTAGCATGCAATTTCAAACAATTTCCTACGATCACGCAAGATCTATCTAGGATATGCATAGCAACCAGAGGGGGAGAGTGTGTCCATGTACCCTCATAGACCAAAAACGGAAGCGTTTGACAACGCGGTTGATGTAGTCGAATTTCTTCTCGTTCTGACCGATCAAGCACCGAACGTATGGCACCTCCGAGTTCTGCACACCTTCAGCTCGATGACATCCCTCAAACTCTTGATCCAGCAAAGTGTCAAGGGAGAGTTCCGTCAGCACGACGGCGTGGTGACGGTGATGGTGAAGTGATTCACGCAGGGCTTCGCCTAAGCACTACGTTAATATGATCTGAGGTGTAAACTGTGGAGGGGGGCGCCGCACATGTCTAACAACTGTTGGTGTGTGTTCTAGCGGTGCCCCCTGATACGTCTCCAACGTATCTATAATTTTTTATTGTTCCATGCTATTATATTATCTATCTAGGATGTTTTATATGCATTTATATGCTATTTTATATTATTTTTGGGACTAACCTATTAACCTAGAGCCCAGTGCCAGTTTCTGTTTTCCTTGTTTTTGAGTTTTACAGAAAAGGAATACCAAACAAAGTCCAATTGACGTGTTAATTTTTGATGATTTTTTATGGACCAAAAGAAGCCCTCGGAGTAAAATAGTTGGGACAGAAGAGTCCCGAGCCATCCACGAGGGTGGAGGGCATGCCCTACCCCCTGGGCGCGCCCCCTGCCTCGTGGATGACTCGGAGACCCCCCTGACGTGAGATCGACGCCAAAAATTCCTATAAATATAGAAACCCCCGAAAAGAAACCTAGATCAGGAGTTCTGCCGCCGCAAGCCTCTATAGCCACCAAAAACCAATCGGGACCCTGTTCCGGCACCCTGCCGGAGGGGGGACTCATCACCGATGGCCATCTTCATCATCCCGACGCTTTCCATATGACGAGGAGGGAGTAGTTCACCCTCGGGGCTGAGGTATGTACCAGTAGCTATGTGTTTGATCTCTATCTCTCTCTCTCTCGTGTTCTTGATGTACCATGAGCTTTGCTACTATAGTTGGGTCTTATGATGTTTCTCCCCCTCTACCTTCTTGTAATGGATTGAGTTTTCCCTTTGAAGTTATCTTATCGAATTGAGTCTTTAAGGATTTGAGAACACTTGATATATGTCTTGTGTGGGATACCCGCGGTGACAATGGGGTATTCTATTGATTCACTTGATGTATGTTTTGGTGATCAACTTGCGGGTTCCGTGACCTTGGGAATCTATGCATAGGGGTTGGCACACGTTTTCGTCTTGACTCTCAGGTAGACTTTGGGACACTCTTTGAAGTTCTTTGTGTTGGTTGAATAGATGAATCTGAGATTGTGTGATGCATATCATATAATCATACCCGCGGATACTTGAGGTGACATTGGAGTATCTAGGTGACATTTGGGTTTTGGTTGATTTGTGTCTTAAGGTGTTATTTTAATACGAACTCTAGGGCTGTTTGTGACACTTATAGGAATAGACCAATGGATTGATCGGAAAGAATAACTTTGAGGTGGTTTCGTACCCTACAATAATCTCTTTGTTTGTTCTCCGCTATTAGTGACTTTGGAGTGACTCTTTGTTGCATGTTGAGGGATAGTTATATGATCTAATTTTGTTATCCTTGTTGAGAGAACTTGCACTAGTGAAAGTATGAGCCCTAGGCCTTTTTTCAATGCATTGCATTACCGTTTTTGCTCACTTTTATCATTAGTTACCTTGCTGTTTTTATAATTTCAGATTATAAAAACCTATATCTACCATCCATATTGCACTTGTATCACCATCTCTTCGTCGAACTAGTGCACCTATACAATTTACCATTGTATTGGGTGTCGGGGACACAAGAGACTCTTTGTTATTTGGTTGCAGGGTTGTTTGAGAGAGACCATCTTCATCCTACGCCTCCCACGGATTGATAAACCTTAGGTCATCCACTTGAGGGAAATTTGCTATTGTCCTACAAACCTCTGCACTTGGAGGCCCAACAACGTCTACAAGAAGAAGGTTGTGTAGTAGACATCACCCCCCCCCCTCATATATATAGGTTGGAGGGAGGAGAGGCAGCCAAGGGGGCGCCCCAAGTAGGAGGAATCCTACTTGGGACCCTCCCTATTCGGCCTCCCCCCTTCCATATCCATCCGGAGGGGGAAGGAAGGAGGAGGGAGGAGAGAAGGAAGGGGGAGGCCGAATTGCTCCCTCCCTTTCTCTCTTCCCCTCTTTCCTTCCCCCTTATTTCGCTTACATGGGGCGCACCAACACCCTAGGAGCTGGTCTGTCCCCTTCTTGGCCCATTACGCCCATGTAGTTGTCGGGGGATGCCCGGAACCCCTTCCGGTGACCCCATATGTACCCAGTACCCTTAGAACACTTCCGGTGTCTGAATATCACCGTCCTTTATATGAATCTTTACCTCTCGACCATTTTGAGACTCCTTGTCATGTCCGTGATCTCATCCAGGAATCCAAACAACATTCAGTCACCAAATCACATAATTCATATATTACAAAATCGTCATCGAACGTTAAGCGTGCGGACCCTACAGGTTCAAGAATTATGTAGACATGACCAAGACACTTCTCTGGTCAATAACCAACAGCGGAACCTGGATGCTCATATTGGTTCCCACATATTCTACGAAGGTCTTTATCGATCGTACCATAATGACAACATACGTTATTCCCTTTGTCATCGGTATGTTACTTGCCCGAGATTCAATCGTCGGTATCTTCATACCTAGTTCAATCTCGTTACCGGCAAGTCTCTGTACTCATTTCATAATGCATCATCCTGCAACTAACTCATTAGTCACAATGCTTGCCAGGCTTATTATGATGTGCATTACTGAGAGGGCCCAGAGATACCTCTCCGGTACTTGGAGTCACAAATCCTATTCTTGATATATGCCAATCCAACAAACACCTTCGGAGATACCTGTAGAGCATCTTTATAATCACCCAGTTATGTTGTGATGTTTGATTGCACACAAGGCATTCCTCCGGTATCTGGGAGTTGCATAATCTCATAGTCAAAGGAATATGTATATGACATGAAGAAAGCTATAGCAATAAAATTGAATGATCATTATGCTAAGCTAACGGATGGGTTTTGTCCATCACATCATTCTCCTAATGATGTGATCCCATTCATCAAATGACAACACATGTCTATGGTTAGGAAACTTAACCATCTTTGATTAACGAGCTAGTCTAGTAGAGGCTTACTAGGGACATAGTGTTTTGTCTATGTATCCACACGTGTATCAAGTTTTTTGTTAATACAATTCTAGCATGAATAATAAACATTTATCATGATATAAGGGAATATAAAATAACAACTTTATTATTGCCTCTAGGGAATATTTCCTTCAAATATGAGGCCTCTCAGGTCGATTGGAACGGTGGTCATCCGATTGCTTCGCTGCATGGCCAGGATCGAGGCGGTGGCATCACACATTATTTCGTCCCGCTAGAGGGGAATTTTCGTCTTTTCACCAACCAATTCACCGTAGCTATATAGGCTTTTCATGCAACCCTGTCCACACCGTAGAAAACATAGCCACCTCCTCGAGCTCTCACTCCCTTCCCCGTCGCACTCCTCTCTCCAGTCCTTGTCCCGGAGCTCTGCCGCATCCATCCCCTCCCCGAGCTCCTCCGCATCCATCCTTACTTGCCAGCAGTAGATGGGGTGCTGCCTTGTCTGGCTGTGCCTTTATTTCTCATACACGGGCAACAAAAGAAGGCCCGCAGCGGGAGCGAGGCTCACAGTCTATGCCTTCACAACGACTCCACAGCCCCGGTGAGGCGAGGTGGTCTCTCTCCATATCCCCACACTCTCACTCGTCCTACTTCTATGTATTTTGACTTTTGTTTTCCTACAGATTGGTCTGTTGTCTATAGATGCTCGTTATTTGGTAGATCCCCTCGATTCTTTGTTCGATTTGTGTCAGCCAGCCTATTATTCGTCCAAGAATCTGTAGGTCCACCCTTTTTCTCCTACTCCTCTCTGCTCCTCTTCCTTCCAGACCTAGGCTTGCGTTCATATAGCGGTGTCTTTTCCTTGTCTTGCGTTCGGAGCTACTGTTAGATTTAGTCTATTTGTGCTTATCGTTCATGTTGGTCTTCAAGTTGGGTAATGAGTGAATCTGTTTATTGCTTTCTTATTGGTAAAGGTAATGAGTACTATTCCCTACTTAGATTTTGTGGTCTCCTTTTCTTCCTTGCTTGTTTTATATGTTGTTTCTTTTTGGCTTTGTCATAGTAGTGACCTGCGCTATTTGTTTGTTAGCCCTGCTACTACTTGTGAGCTATGATGTCGCTTGAAGCTACGTCGGTATTTCCCCAAAGAGGAAGGGATGATGCAGCACAGCAGCGGTAGGTATTTCCCTTAGATATTAAACCAAGTTTATCGAACCAGTAGGAGAACCAAGCAACACAACGTAAACAACCCCTACACACAAATAAAAACACCTCGCAACCTGACGTGTTAAAGGGGTTGTCAATCCCTTTCGGGTAACGACGCCATAAATTGGTGCATGACGGTAAAAAGGTTGTAATAGATTGGATAAATAGATCGCAAATAAAATAAAGTGCAGCAATGTATTTCTGTATTTTTGGTTTAACAGATCTAAAAATAAAAGCAAGGAAAAAGTATATCGCAAAGGCAAATATATGAGAAGTAAGACTCGGGGGCCGTAGGTTTCACTAGTGGCATCTCTCGAGAAAAATAGCAAACGGTGGGTGAACAAATTACTATTGGGAAATTGATAGAACTTCAAATACTCATGACGATATCCAGGCAATGATCATTATATAGGCATCACGTCCAAGATTAGTACACTGACTCCTGCCTGCATCTACTACTATTACTCCACACATCGACCGTTATCCAGCATGCATCTAGTGTATTAAGTTCATGGAGAAATGGAGTAATGCAATAAGAACGATGACATGATGTACACAAGATCTATCTATGTAAAGATAGACCCCATCATTTTATCCATAGTAGCAACGATACATACGTGTCGGTTCCCCTTCTGTCACTGGGATCAAGCACCGTAAGATCGAACCCACTACCGGGCACCTCTTCCCATTGCAAGATAAATAGATCAAGTTGGCCAAACAAAACCCAAATATCGGAGAAGAAATACGAAGCTACAAGCAATCATGCATAAAAGAGATCAAAGAAACTCAAATACTTTCATGGATATAAAAAGATAGATCTGATCATAAACTCAAAGTTCATCGGATCCCAACAAACACACCGCAACAGAGTTACATCATATGGATTTCCAAGAGACCATTGTATTGAGAATCAAGAGAGAGAGAGAGATGAAGCCATCTAGCTACTAATTACAGACCCGAAGGTCTACAAAGAACTACTCACGCATCATCCGGGAGGCACCAATGAAGGTGGTGAACCCCATCCGAGATGGTGTCTAGATTGGATCTGGTGGTTCTAGACTCTGCGGCGGCTGGATGAATATTTCGTCGACGAATCTAGGGTTCTGGGATTTTTGGGGTATTTATAGAGCAAAGAGGTGGCTCGGGGGGCACCCGAGGTGGGCATAACCCACCAGGGCGCGCCTGGGCCTCCTGGCGCGCCCTGGTGGGTTGTGCCCCCTCGGGGCACCCCCGGGCGCAACTAGGGCCATTGTGTTCCTTTTGGCCCATAAAAATTCTCCGTAAAGTTTCATGGCATTTGGACTCCGTCTAATATTGATTTTTTGCGATGTAAAAACACGGAAAAATACAGGAACTGGCACTTGGCACTATGTCAATAGGTTAGTACCAAAAATGATATAAAACGACTATAAAATGATTATAAAACATCCAAGATTGATAATATAATAGCATGGAACAATAAAAAATTATAGATACGTTGGAGACGTATCAGCATCCCCAAGCTTAAATCCTGCTCGTCCTCAAGTAGGTAAGTGATAAAAACAGAATTTTTGATGTGGAATGCTTCCTATCATGTCATATCATATTATTTTCTTTATAGCATGTACAATTGGACTTTTATGTGATTCAAAGCAATAGTCTATTTTTGACATAATAATTTAGATACTCAAGCATATCAACAAGCAACCAAGTCTTTCAAAATATCAATGCTAAAATAAGTTATCCCTAGCCCATCATGCTCAAACATTGATCCATTCATGAAACACACTCGAATATTAGATACACCCAATACTTTGGTACAATCATATTACCTCCTAGTTGGTGCTTTTTATAAGAGAAGATGGAGACTCAAAATAAAAATTTCTTAAAGTAAAAGAAAGGCCCTTCGCAGAGGGAAGTAGGGATTTATAGAGGTGCCAGAGCTCAAAGCGAAAAACTTAGAGATAAAAATATTTTGAGAGGTGTATCCATCCCACCAACGAAAATGGTTTAGAGTTCCGAACACTTCCCATGCTAGATATGCCATAGGCGGTTCCCAAACAGAAAATAAAGTTTATTCCTTTTTCCACCATACTTTCACTTTCCATGGCTAGCCATATCCACGAGTGCCCTCCATACCAACACTTTCCAAGGAATTTATTATTTGACAACAAAAAGTAAATTCATTTTTGCATTTCGAGACTGGGCATCCCTAAGACCTTTGCCTTACTCTCGTGCGATGACAAGTGAATAAACATTCATCTTGAGAATAACACATCCAGCATGGAAAATATTAGCCACCCGTCACCGCTCCACGAGCGAAACAAACACACAAAAGAGAAGTTTATTTTGAAAATCAGCGATGGCACATGCAAATTTGCTTAGAATGGCAAAAGAATACCACATATAGGTAGATATAGTGGACTCATGTGGCAAAACTGGTTTAAAGGATTTTGGATGCACAACTAGAGATCATACTTGGTGCAAAATAAAGGCTAGCAAAAGATTGGGAAGAGACCAACCAAGAAAAAGATAATCTCATAAGCAAGCATTAAGCATAACTAACACCGAATAATGCACCACAAGTAGGATATAATTTCATTGCATGACTATTGACTTTTGTACTTGCATAGGGAATCACAAACCTTAAAACCAATATTCTTACTAAAGCATAATTACTCATCAACATAACTCACATATCACATCATCATATCGCAAAACTATTACTAAGAATCAAGTTTATTTTGTCCAATGATCTTCATGGAATTTTTTATTATATCCTTCTTGGATATCTATCACTTTGGTACTAATTTTCATGTGTTGCTTTCATAAGCTCAAACAAATATAAGTGAAGATCATGAGCATAATTCTTTTTCTTTCTCTCAAAATAATTTTAAGTGAAGCAAGAGAGAATTTATTGAAAATTACTAACTCTCAAATAAATCTAAGTGAAGCAACAGATCATTTCTTCAAAAATACTAAGTACATCATGCTCAAAAAATATATAAGTGAAGCACTAGAGCAAGTCCATAGCTCATAAAAATTTAAGTGAAGCATAGAGAGCAATTCTAACAAGTCATGACATAATTTTGGCTCTCTCAAATAGGTGTGTCCAACAAGGATTGATGGCTCAAAACACAAAATAAAACAAGCAAAGACTCATATCATACAAGACGCTCCAAGCAAAACACATATCATGTGACGAATAAAAATATAGTTTCGAGTAAAATACCGATAGTTGTTGGAAGAAAGCGGGGATGCCACTCGGGGGCATCCCCAAGCTTAGTTGGTTGCTCATTTTTGGATAATAGCTTGGGATGCCGGTGCATCCCCAAGCTTAGGCTCTTCCATCCTTCCTTCATCCATCGTAACATAATCCAAAACTTGAAAACTTCAATCACACAAAACTCAACAAAACCTTCGTGAGATCCGTTAGTATAAGAATAATAAATCACTACTATAAGTGTTGTATCAAACCAATTCATATTTTGTTTTTGTATTATATCTATTGTATTCCAACTTTTCTATGGCAAAAACTTATCAAAGAAAACCATAGAGCCATCAAAATAAGCACACAACACAAAGAAAATAGAATCTGTCAAAACAGAACAGTCTGTAGCAATCTGACTATTTTGAATACTTCTATAACTCCAAAAATTCTGAACAATTAGGAAGGCCTGTGAAATTTGTATATTGATCTACTGCAATTGGAATGGGTATTTTATCGCTCTCTGGTAAAATATAATAATTATTTTTGTGAGTGCAAAACTTTTCTGTTTTTTCAGCAAGATCAAACAACTATCACCCAAGAAGATCCTAAAGGCTTTACTTGGCACAAAATCTAATTAAAACATAAAAAACACAATCATAACAGTAGAATAATTGTTCTAACACTCAAGAACAGAAATAAAAAAGCATAAATAAATTTTGTTCATTGGGTTGCCTCCCAACAAGTGCTATAGTTTTATGCCCTTAGCTAGGCATAAAGCAAGGATCTAAATTTTGTCATCCTTGGTTCGAGATCCATAAGATGCCCTCATGATTGATTCATATGGTGGCCTAATTCTTGTTCTTGGAAAGTGTTCCATACCCTTCCTCAAAGGAAATTGGAACTTAATATTGCCTTCTTTCATATCAATCACGGCACCAATAGTGAGTAAAAACGGTCTACCAAGAATAATTGGACAAGACGGATTGCAATCAATATCAAGAACAATAAAATCTATGGGCACATAATTTATATTTTCAAGAATAGGAACATCATTAATTCTTCACATAGGCTTTTTAATAGTAGACTCTGCCAAATGCAAATTCAAAGAACATTCTTCAAGATCGGTAAGACCAAGCACATCACATAAAGATTTCGGAATTGTGGAAACACTAGCACCCAAGTCACACAAAGCAAAACACTCATAATTTTTAATCTTGACTTTGATAGTAGGTTCCCACTCATCATGCAATTTTCTAGGAATTGAAACTTCTAATTCCAATTTTTCTTCTAAAGCTTTCATCATAGCATCGACAATATGTTTAGTAAAAGCTTTATTATGTTCATAAGCATGGGGTGAATTTATCATGGATTGCAACAAAGAAATACAATCAATCAAAGAGCGACTATCATAATTAAAGTCTTTGTAATCCAAAAGAGTGGGCACATCATTAGCTAAAGTTTTGACCTCTCCAAACCCACTTTCATCAATTTTCTCAACAAGATTTTCACCCTCCGAATCATTGGGACGCCTTCTATCTAAAGTTGACTCTTCTTCAGTCCCCTTTTCATCAATATCAACTTCACTAAACAAAAGGATCAATAGTGGAAACACCAATCATTTTAAGATCTTCATCACTTTTGCGAGAGAAATCACTAGAAAATGCTTTTTTCTAAAAATTCTCTTTTAGCTCTAAGCATAGCGGTTCTATTCTTACTTTCATCCATAGAAACATAAAGATCTTTAATTGATTCATATAATTTAGGCACAAAAAATTTCATCTTGAGATTTTCCACATCATGAGCAATTTTATCAACACTTCTAAAAAAATCATCAATCTTACTCAACTTTTCTTCTATGGAAGCGTTGAAAACTTTTTGTGTGTTGATAAACTCTTTAATATTATTCTCAATATCAGAGGTATTCCTATTATTATAAGATTGATTTCCATAGGAATTATCATAATTATCAGAGGAATTGCTAGGAAAAGGCTTAGGATTAAAACTACCTCTATAAGCATTGTTATTGAAATTATTTCGAGAGATAAAATTCACATCTATGGCATCACTATTTTGCTCAATCAAAGTAGACAAAGGCATATCATTAAAATCAATAGGATTACTTTTACTAGCAACCAATTTCACAATAGCATCAACTTTTTCACTCAAAGAAGAAATTTCTTCAACCGAATTAACTTTTTTACTAGTAGGAGCCCTTTCGGTATGCCATTGTGAATAATTTGCCATGATATTATCAAGCAATTTGGTGGCTTCTCCCAAAGTAATATCCATAAAAGTACCACCTGCGGCAGAATCTAAAAGATTACGAGAAACAAAATTCAACCTCGCATAAAAATTTTGTATGATCATTGATACGTCTCCGTCGTATCTATAATTTTTAATTGTTCCATGCCAATATTCTACAACTTTCATATACTTTTGGCAACTTTTTATACTATTTTTGGGACTAACATATTGATCCAGTGCCCAGTGCCAGTTCTTGTTTGTTGCATGCTTTTTGTTTCGCAGAATATCCATATCAAACGGAGACCAAACGGGATAAAAACCGCCGGAGAATTCTTTTGGAATATATGTGATTTTTGGGAATAAAAATCCACGCGATACGATGCCCGAGGGGGACACGAGGCAGGAGGGCGCGTCCCAGGGGGCAGGCGTGCCCTGGGCCCTTGTGGCCACCCCGTAAGGCGGTTGATGCCCTTCTTTTGCCGCAAGAAAGCTAATACCCGGATAGAGATCGTGTTAAAATTCCAGCCCAATCGGGGTTACGGATCTCCAGGAATATAAGAAACGGTGAAAGGGCAGAATCAGGGAACGCAGAAACAGAGAGAGACAAAGAGACAGATCCAATCTCGGAGGGGCTCTCGCCCCTCCCATGCCATGGAGACCAAGGACCAGAGGGGAAACCCTTCTCCCATCTATGAGGAGGTCGAGGAAGAAGAAGAAGAAGAAGAAGAAGAAGGGGGCCCTCTCCCCCTCTCTTCCGGTGGCGCCGGAACACCGTAGGGGCCATCATCATCACCGCAATCTTCACCAACAACTTCACCACCATCATCACCAACTCTCCCCCCTCTATGCAGCGGTGTAACCTCTCTCTTACCCTCTGTAATCTCTACTTAAACATGGTGCTCAACGCTATATATATTATTTCCCAATGATGTATGGCTATCCTTTGATGTTTGAGTAGATCTGTTTTGTCCTATGGTTATTTGATGATCGTGATTGGTTTGAGTTGCATGTTTTATTATAGGTGATGTCCTATGGTGCTCTCCGTGTCACGCAAGCGTGAGGGATTCCCGTTGTAGGGTTTGCAATATGTTCATGATTTGCTTATGGTGGGTGGCGTGAGTGACAGAAGCACAGACCCGAGTAAGTAGGTTCTTTGCGTATGGGATAAAGAGGACTTGATACTTTAATGCTATGGTTGGGTTTTACCTTAATGATCTTTAGTAGTTGCGGATGCTTGCTAGAGTTCCAATCATAAGTGCATATGATCCAAGTAGAGAAAGTATGTTAGCTTATGCCTCTCCCTCAAATAAAATTGCAATAATGATTACCGATCTAGTTATCGATTGCCTAGGGACAAATAACTTTCTCGTAACAAAAAGCTCTTTACTAAAACTAACTTAGTTGTGTCTTTATCTAAACAGCCCCTACTTTTTATTTACATGCTTTTTATATTATTGCAAACCTATCCAAAGACACCTACAAAGTACTTCTAGTTTCATACTTGTTGTAGGTAAAGCGAACGTCAAGCGTGCGTAGAATTGTATCGGTGGTCAATAGAACTTGAGGGAATATTTGTTATACCTTTAGCTCCTCGTTGGGTTCGACACTCTTACTTATCGAAACTGTTGCGACCCCCTGTACTTGTGGGTTATCAAGACATTTTTCTGGTGCCGTTGCCGGGGAGTCATAGCGTGGGGTGAATATTATCGTGTGTGCTTGTTTGCTTTATCACTAAGTAATTTTTATTTGTTATTCTTAGTTGTTTTCTATCTTTAGTTATGGGTAGGAAATGCAAAATACCAAAAAAAAGTGTTGTGCCTACTGAACCAATGGTTGAAGAACCACTCAAAATCTATCACACTCCTGAAGCTTATTACTTGGATCATCTCCGATCCCTATGTGCTCGTGCTGAAACCCCAACTAGCTTAGTTGAGGGCAAATCTTTAGATGAGCATGCTTGTTATGTTCGACACCGTATATCTGAAAAAGGGAAACGTTTACTGGATCAAATTCATCGTTTGCAGTGCTATGCTTGGAATTTATGCGAAATATATGATTATACTTGTTGTTCTGAAGACCCTAAGAAACACCTTCTCTACCAATGTTTGTTTAGTGATAATGGAATCGTATCTTCTTATGATAAGGTTGTTTATAATTACTATGATGTTCAACAAATTGAAGAATTTGTTGCTTTTAAGGGTGCTTATGAAATTGCTTCTTTGATTGAAAAGTATGATGCTACTCTTTACAAGTATGAAAATATTGCCATACTTGAATATTGTTATGATAATTATGCTTCTAATGCCTTTGTTAAACCATATATTGAGGACTCCTCCGCTGTCCAAGAAGAGACTAATATTTTGCAGGAGTCTATGGAAGAAGAAATTGATGAAACTGTGAGCTCATTGGATGAAAAAGATGATGAGGAGAGCGAAGAACAAAAGGAGGAAGAACGGATTAGCTACCCGTGCCCACCTTCTAATGAGAGTAACTCTTCAACTCATACATTGTTTAATTTCCCTTCGTGCTTAAAGAAGGATGATTGCTATGATGATTGTCATGATCTCGTTGATTTTCTTGAAATATCCCTTTTTGATGATGCTTGCTATGCTTGTGGCCAAGATGCCAATATGAATTATGCTTATGGAGATGAACTTGCTATAGTTCCTTATGTTAAACATGAAATTGTTGCTATTGCACCCACGCATGATAGTCCTATTATCTTTTTGAATTCTCCCGACTACACTATATCGGAGAAGTTTGCACTTATTAAGGATTATATTGATGGGTTGCGTTTTACTATTACACATGATGATTTTGATGAATATAATATGCATGTGTTTGCTGCTCCTACTTGCAATTATTATGATAGAGGAACTATATCTCCGCCTCTTTATGTTTCCAACATGGTAAAATTGCAAGAACATGTTTATACTATGCATTGGCCTTTACTATGTGTGCATGAATTGTTATTTTATGACATGCCGATGCATAGGAAGAGAGTTAGACTTAGTTGTTGCATGATATATGTTACTTTGTGCTCACTACTAAATTACAAATCATTGTTAATTAAAATTGGCTTTGATATACCTTGGGATCCGGGTGGATTCATTACTTGAGCACTATATGCCTAGCTTAATGGCTTTTAAGAAAGCGCTGCCAGGGAGACAACCCAGAAGTTTTAGAGAGCCATTTATTTCTTATGTGTGCTTTTATATAGTTTTAAAAAAATTAAAATAAAGAGGGGAACCCAAAACTTTTCAAAAAGAAAAGTGAAAGTGACATAGACAAGCATTGTGAAAGTGGGGGACGTCCTTGAACTTTGTTCATGCCCATGGAAACTTTGTGAATCTTAATTACAGAAAATTTTCAACAAAAATAATTATCCCCTTGTACAATTCCATTGTATTATAAAAATAATGTGCCAAGGTTTGCCTTTAGGATGTTTACTTTGCTTGTTGGTTTGTATGGTGCAGGACAGAAACTTTGGCTGTAGTGCGCGATTTTACAATTTTTACTAGAACATAAAATGGTTTTGATTCCTTTTTCACTGTCTTTCTATACAAATTTTTTATTTTTCCTAATTTTGGTAGAATTTTTGGAGTACCAGAGGTATGGTGAATGTTCAGATTATTACAGACTGTTCTGTTTTAGACAGATTTGGTTTTTGATGCATAGTTTGCTTGTATTGATGAAACTATTGATTTATATCAGTGGATTAAGCCGTGGAAAAGTTATACTACAGTAGCTAAAATTCAAAAACAAAATATGAATTGGTTTGCAATAGTACTTAGAGTAGTGATTTGTTTTATTATACTAACGGATCTTACCGAGCTTTCTGTTGAGTTTTGTGTGGATGAAGTGTTCGATGATCGAGAAGGTCTCGATATGAGAAGAAGGGAGAGAAGCAAGAGCTTAATCTTGGGGATGCCCGAGGCACCCCAAGTAAATATTCAAGGAGACTCAAGCGTCTAAGCTTGGGGATGCCCCGGAAGGCATCCCCTCTTTCTTCAACAAGTATCGGTATGATTTCGGATTTGTTTCGTTCATGCGATATGTGCAATCTTGGAGCGTCTTTTGCATTTAGTTTTCATTTTTATTTTATGCACCATGCTGTTATGAGATCATCCTTGGTTGATTTATAGAATGCTCTATGCACTTCACTTATATCTTTTGAGTATGGCTTTATAGAATGCTTCATGTGCTTCGCTTATATCATTTGAAGTTTGGATTGCATGTTTCTCTTTACATAGAAAACCGCCATTTGTAGAATGCTCTTTTGCTTCACTTCTATTTGTTAGAGCGTGGGCATATCTTTTGTAGAAATAATTAAACTCTCTTTATTCACTTATATCTATTTAGAGAGATGACAGGAATTGGTCATTCACATGGTTAGTCATAAAATCCTACATAAAACTTGTAGATCACTGAATATGATATGTTTGATTCCTTGCAATAGTTTTGCGATATAAAGATGGTGACATTAGAGTCATGCTAGTGGGTAGTTGTGGATTAGTAGAAATACTCGTGTTGAGGTTTGTGATTCCTGTAGCATGCACGTATGGTGAACCGTTATGTGATGAAGTCGGAGCATGATTTATTTATTGATTGTCTTCCTTATGAGTGGCAATCGGGGACGAGCGATAGTCTTTTCCTACCAATCTATCCCCCTAGGAGCATGCACATAGTACTTTGTTTCGATAACTAATAGATTTTTGCAATAAGTATGTGAGTTCTTTATGACTAATGTTGAGTCCATGAATTATACGCACTCTCACCCTTCCATCATTGCTAGCCTCTCTAGAATCGCGCAACTTTTGCCAGTACCTTAAACCCGCCATATACCTTCCTCAAAGCAGCCACCATACCTATCTATCATGGCATTTCCATAGCCATTCCGAGATATATTGCCATGCAACTTCCATCATCATCATATACATGACTTTTGAGCATTCATTGTCATATTGCTTTGCATGATCGTAAGATAGCTAGCATGATGTTTTCATGGCTTGTCCATTTTTTATGTCATTGCTACGCTAGATCATTGCACATCCTGGTACACCGCCGGAGGCATTCATATAGAGTCATATCTTTGTTATAGTATCGAGTTGTAATATTGAGTTGTAAGTAAATAAAAGTGTGATGATCATCATTATTAGAGCATTGTCCCAGTGAGGAAAGGATGATGGAGACTATGATTCCCACAAATAGGGATGAGACTCCGGGCAAAAAAAGAAAAAAAAGAAAAAAAAAGAAAGGCCAAAAAAACAGAGAAGGCCCAAAAAATGAGAGAAAAAGAGAGAAGGGGCAATGTTACTATCCTTTTACCACACTTGTGCTTCAAAGTAGCACCATGTTCTTCATATAGAGAGACTCTTGAGTTATCACTTTCATATACTTGTGGGAATTTTCATTATAGAACTTGGATTGTATATTCCGATGATGGGCTTCCTCAAATGCCCGAGGTCTTCATGAGCAAGCAAGTTGGATGCACACCCACTTAGTTTTCAGTCTGAGCTTTCATACACTTATAGCTCTTAGTGCATCCGTTGCATGGTAATCCCTACTCACTCACATTAATATCTATTGATGGGCATCTCCATAGCCCGTTGATACGCCTAGTTGATGTGAGACTATCTTCTCCTTTTTGTCTTCTCCACAACCACCATTCTATTCCACCTATAGTGCTATGTCCATGGCTCACGCTCATGTATTGCTTGAAAGTTGAAAAGGTTTGAGAACATCAAAAGTATGAAACAATTGCTTGGCTTGTCATCGGGGTTGTGCATGATGTGAATATTTTGTGTGGTGAAGATGGAGCATAGCCAGACTATATGATTTTGTAGGGATAACTTTCTTTGGCCATGTTATTTTGAAAAGACATGATTGCTTTATTAGTAGGCTTGAAGTATTATTGTTTTTATGTCAAATGATAGACTATTGCTTTGAATCACTTGTATCTTAATATTCATGTCATGATTAGATTATGTGATCAAGATTATGCTAGGTAGCATTCCACATCAAAACATATCTTTTTTTATCATTTACCTACTCGAGGACGAGCAGGAATTAAGCTTGGGGATGCTGATACGTCTCCATCATATCTATAATTTTTTATTGTTCCATGCCAATATTCTACAACTTTCACATACTTTTGGCAAATTTTTATACTATTTTTGGGACCAACATATTGATCCAGTGCCCAGTGTCAGTTCATGTTTGTTGCATGTTTTTTATTTCGCAGAATATCCATATCAAACGGAGTCCAAACGGGATACAAACTGACGAAGATTTTTTTGGAATATATGTGATTTTTGGGAAGAAAAATCCACGCGAGATGATGCCCGAGGGGGCCACGAGGCAGGGGGCGCGCCCCAAGGGGGCAGGCGCGCCCTGGGCCCTCGTGGCCACCCCGTAAGGCGGTTGATGCCCTTCTTTCGCCGCAATAAAGCTAATATCCAGATAGAGATCGTGTTAAAATTCCAGCCCAATCGGAGTTACAGAACTCCGGGAATATAAGAAACGGTGAAAAGGCAGAATCAGGGAACGCGGAAACAGAGAGAGACAGAGAGACAGATCCAATACCGGAGGGGCTCTCGCCCCTCCCATGCCATGGAGACCAAGGACCAGAGGTGAAACCCTTCTCCCATCTAGGGAGGAGGTCAAGGAAGAAGAAGAAGAAGGGCCCTCTCCCCCTCTCTTCCGGTGGCGCCGGAACACCGCCGGGGCCATCATCATCACCGCAATCTTCACCAACAACTTCACTGCCATCATCACCAACTCTTCCCCCCTCTATGCAGCGGTGTAACCTCTCTCTTACCCGCTGTAATCTGTACTTAAACATGGTCCTCAACGCTATATATTATTTCCCAATGATGTATGGCTATCCTTTGATGTTTGAGTAGATCTGTTTTGTCCTATGGGTTATTTGATGATTGTGATTGGTTTGGGTTGCATGTTTTATTATTGGTGTTGTCCTATGGTGCTCTCCGTGTCGCGCAAGCGTGAGGGATTCCCGCTGTAGGGTTTGCAATATGTTCATTATTTGCTTATGGTGGGTGGCGTGAGTGACAGAAGCACAGACCCGAGTAAGTAGGTTGTTTGCGTATGGGATAAAGAGGACTTGATACTTTAGTGCTATGGTTGGGTTTTACCTTAATGATCTTTAGTAGTTGCGGATGCTTGCTAGAGTTCCAATCATAAGTGCATATGATCCAAGTAGAGAAAGTATGTTAGCTTATGCCTCTCCCTCAAATAAAATTGCAATAATGATTACCGGTCTAGTTATCGATTGCCTAGGGACAAATAACTTTCTCGTAACAAAAAGCTCTTTACTAAAACCAACTTAGTTGTGTCTTTATCTAAACAACCCCTACTTTTTATTTACATGCTCTTTATATTCTTGCAAACCTATCCAAAAACACCTACAAAGTACTTCTAGTTTCATACTTGTTCTAAGTAAAGCGAACGTCAAGCGTGCGTAGAATTGTATCGGTGGTCGATAGAACTTGAGGGAATATTTGTTCTACCTTTAGCTCCTCGTTGGGTTCGACATTCTTACTTATCAAAAACTATTGCGATCCCTATACTTGTACGTTATCAATCATCCAAAGATGTAACCCATGAGTTGGGCAATCCCTTAGCATCATTTTCATCCTTTCCCAAGATTGTGCAACATGCTCATGTTCAAGTTGCTTGAAATTCATGATCTAGGTTCTAAGGGAAATAATTTTGGTAGGAGGAAAATACTTAGTCATAAAAGCATCTTTGCACTTATTCTAAGAATCGATACTATTGCGAGGCAAAGAAGAGAACCATTTTTTGCAGAATCAAGCAAAGAAAACGAAAATAATTTCATCTTGACCACATCATTGTCCACATCTTTTTTATTTTGCATATCGCATAATTCCACGAAGGTATTAAGATGGGACGCGACATCCTCATTAGGAGTACTGGAAAATTGGTCTTTCATAACAAGATTCAGCAAAGTAGTATTAATATCACAAGTCTCTGCACTAGCAGCGGGAGGAGCAAGCGGAGTGCCAATAAAATCATTTTTGTTGGTATTTGAGAAATCACATAATTTGGTGTTCTCTTGAGTCATGATGACCACACACCAAGATTGCACTTAAAAATAAATCCGGCAAGAAAACGGTGAACGGAAAAGAGGGGCGAATAAAACGGCAAATTTTTGTGAAGTGGGGGAGAGGAAAACGAGAGGCAAATGGCAAATAATGTAAATTGCGAGGAGATGAGATTTGTGATTAGGAACCTGGTATATGTTGAAGATACTCCCCGGCAACGGCACCAGAGATTCCTTTTGATGTTGCTGGAAGCTACGTCGGTATTTCCCCAAAGAGGAAGGGATGATGCAGCACAAAGGCGGTATGTATTTCCCTCAGATACGAAACCAAGGTTATCGAACCAGTAGGAGAACCAAGCAACACAACGTAAACAGCCCCTGCACACAAATAACAACACCTCGCAACCCGACATGTTAAAGGGGTTGTCAATCCCTTTCGGGTAACGGCGCCATAAATTGGTGCGTGACGGTAAAAAGGTTGTAATTGATTGGATAAATAGATCGCAAATAAAATAAAGTGCAGCAACGTATTTTTGTATTTTTGGTTTAATAGATATGAGAATAAAAGCAAGGAAAAAGTAGATCGCAAAGGCAAATATATGAGAAACAAGACCCGGGGGCGTAGGTTTCACTAGTGGCTTCTCTCGAGAAAAATAGCAAACGGTGGGTGAAAAAATTACTATTGGGCAATTGATAGAACTTCAAATACTCATGACGATATCCAGGCAATGACCAACTCCTGCCTGCATCTACTACTATTACTCCACACATCGACCGCTATCCAGCATGCATCTAGTGTATTATGTTCACGGAGAAACGGAGTAATGCAATAAGAACGATGACATGATGTAGACAAGATTTATCTATATAGAGATAGACCCCATCGTTTTATCCTTAGTAGCAATGATACACACGTGTCGGTTCCCCTTCTGTCACTGCGATCAAGCACCGTAAGATCGAACCCACTACCGGGCACCTCTTCCCATTGCAAGATAAATAGATCAAGTTGGCCAAACAAAACCCAAATATCAGAGAAGAAATACGAGACTACAAGCAATCGTGCATAAAAGAGATCAAAGAAACTCAAATACTTTCATGGATATAAATATATATATATATCTGATCATAAACTCAAAGTTCATCACATCCCAACAAACACACCACAAAAGAGTTACATCATATGGATCTCCAAGAGACCTTGTATTGAGAATCAAGAGAGATAGATGAAGCCATCTAGCTACTAACTATGGACCCGAAGGTCTACAAAGAACTACTCACGCAACATCGGGGAGGCACCAATGGAGGTGGTGAACCCCATCCGAGATGGTGTCTAGATTGGATCTGGTGGTTCTGGACTCTGCGGCGGCTGGATGAATATTTCGTCGATGCTTCTAGGGTTCTGGGATTTTTGAGGTATTTATAGAGCAAAGAGGCGGTCTGGGGGGGGCACCCGAGGTGGGCACAACCCACCAGGGCACGCTTGTGCCTCCTGGCGCACCCTGGTGGGTTGTGCCCCCCTCGGGGCACCCCTAGTCGTAGTCAGGGCCCGTTGTGTTCCTTTTGGCTCATAAAAATTCTCCGTAAAGTTCCGTGGCATTTGGACTCCGTCTGATATTGATTTTCTGCGATGTAAAAAACACGAAAAAATAGGAATTGGCACTATGTCAATAGGTTAGTACCAAAAATGATAGAAAATGACTATAAAATGATTATAAAACATCCAATATTGATAATATAACAATATGGAACAATCAAAAAATTATAGATACGTTGGAGTCGTATCAAGCTGCGTTGCGATTTCCTCGAAGAGAAGATGACGATGCAGTACTATAGAGATAAGTATTTCCCTCAGTTAAGAACCAAGGTTATCAATCCAGTAGGAGAACCACATAGAACCTCATTAGCAACACCTACACATACACAAAACAAATACTTGCACCCAACGCAAATAAGAGGGTTGTCAATCCCCTTGGTGGTTATTTGCAAGGATTAATTCTGATAGTGATAGATAGATAAAATAAATTATAAAATAAAATAAAGAAAATAAAATTGTAGAAAGGTACTTTTGGATTTTATATATGATAAAAGTATACCCGGGGGCCATAGTTTTCACTAGAGACTTCTCTCTCGAACACATAGCATATGGTGGGTGAACAAATTACTGCTGGCAATTGATAGAAAAGCGCATAGTTATGACGATATTCAAGGCAATGATCATGTATATAGGCATCACGTCTGAGACAAGTATACCGACTCCTGCCTGCATCTACTACTATTAGTCCACCGATTGACCGCTATCCAACATGCATCTATTGTATTAAGTATAAAACACAGTAACACCTTTAGCAAGATGGCATGATATAGACAAAGTAAACCCAATCAATCTATCCCTATTAATTAATAATAAAGTACGGATTGACTCCGTGGGTTCACCGTTACAATACGCTTTTTTCCGTGAATTTACGCTTTCAGTTTTTTTTCACCTATCCCTAATAAAGCACGGATCGATCGTGTTTCCTTTACTGAGTCCACGTCTGTCTTCTGCTGCCCTCTCCCCTTCGATTCAAACTCTTCTCTGATCTTTTTCTATAAAATCAAATCCATGGAAAGAAAGAAATCTTCGCTCGCTATCGGTCCTCCATGACTGACCCGCCGAAGAACTCTTCGCTCTCACTTTCCGTCCATGGACGACGCCTCAGGATCGACCAGCTGGGCTCAGGGGAAGGTTGGATTCTGCGAAGGCCGACATGCAGCAAACGAAGACGTCGGACAGGAGGAGTACAGAGGGACGACCGATCCCACCGGGCGGTTCATCGAGCGTCATCATCCCTCCATTAACCCAACCTTGGGCGCTATCTCTGCGGCCGGCTGTGGTGGGTCTACCTTACCTTGCGTGTCATCTCTGTAGTGTCTACCCGTTGATGGCTGGTGGGAGATCGCTTCGTCGAGTTGCTCGCCCGCCTGCATGTGCCACGTCCACTCCGACCCGGTTTTCTTTTCTACGCGGAGGAAGCCGCAATCGACCATCATGGCAGGTCTTACCCTTGGTTAAATCCGGCGGTGGCACCCGAGGAAACTGCAATCGACTCCATGTTTAGGACTTTAGGTACAGCCGCTACAGTCGCCAGGTGGAGAAGAACTGCCGGTTGGCCTACCTCTGCTGCAGCGTGCACTGCCACGCCAAGAAGCCGATGACCACCCATGCCGCGGCGGCCACCCCGGTGCACGAAGAATCCTCGAGCGAGGAGAACCGGTGTTCCTTGAGAACGTTAATGGCAGGGGAGCCGATGGCGTACATTAGTCGCGGCGGCAACGAGTCCAGTCTCCAGTGCAGACTATGAGATGCCGATACTGCTACGAGTCTATGACGTGGAAACGAACAAGTAGTATGGCTACGGCAACGAATCCAGTGCAGACTACACAGCCCGAGCCCCCGGACAACAATTCCAGGTATGGTCGCCCGAGCGGAGGTGTTGGGGTGGTACAGGGTGACATGCGTATGTGGCCGGATACAAGAACAGGAGAATAAGTTGGACAATGGGTGGTGGAGCAGCAGAATATCGACGAGCGCCGGTTGATGCGTCCATAGTTTGTGTGAAGGGACACTCATCTTTTCATCTACTAATTCAGTGGAGTTAGCCGACACTGAAGGCGCATAGAGGCAGCGTTTTGTTTTTCCACTATTTTTATGATTTTTGTTCCTGGCACTTTCTCTCAACCTGTGCAAATTCTGGCCATGGTGGCTGCTATGTTTGTTCTCACGCAGACTGATCTCCTAAGATTTGTGGTGTAGAAGCAGCTAAATAGGGCCGGTGGCGCGCTGCACGTCATAGATGGAAGAAGCAAATACAAGGCTACAGTTGAACCTGTTCAACAATGGTTCGTGCTCTCATTGTGCAAATGTCGCACGCGGTGTCTGTCAGCCAACGCACATCGAGTCCCCTCAGCATAAATAAATCGAGAGAAAGAAGTTTGCAACCAGCAGGTGATATTCCTCATCTTCTTTCATTTTTTTGCTTGACTTTCATTGCGGATTAGCAGCAATTCCAAGTTGTGGAACAATATAGCAATCAGTCTCACCTTAATCTCCTATCCTTCTCCTTTCTTGCTTCAAGTTTATGTATCAGATGCATGTCATATGTTCCAATAAATAATGCTTGGGGAAGTACTAATGACATGGAGATAGCAGAATAATCAATCTAAATAATTCCGTGATATATATAGGCAAAGAAATACATGCATCTGAAACAAGATCGGCATAGTGCCCTGACTGTCAGCTTAAGTGGTTCCTATTTATATTACTATGATGCAATTGTCATGTATTTGTTGTTTATTATTGGCCAAATGCTTCTCACATTGAATCTACATATGGTGATACTCAAGTGAAATAATTGTTTTTTTCTAATGATTTAATAGAAAACCTATTTAACTTCAAGATCATTCGGTGTATTTTTTTTCATATTAACAGATTTTGATATACTTGGAAGTTTCAATGTGAAAAAGAAAAACTAAATTCGAGTAAGTGGTGAATATTTCTTTCTTTCTTCCATGAAAGTAATTTTAGATATTCAGACAACCGATGGTATTATTAGACTATAGGACAATTCTTTCAATGATTCTTTGTTTTAACCTAGAACCATTGAAAAGGCACTTGGAATGATGTGTTTGTATACAACTGTGGGAGGTTTAACTTTTTATTGTGTTGCAAAAAATGGATCACGATGTATTTTTTTAATCATTAATGGTGAGGTAGAGCACCACCGGAATTGAGTGTTTTGGAATCAGATAAATGACGATCCAGATTTTTGAATTGTCGTATGAAAAAAGGGTCAATCAATTATTATTTTCTCCCGTTGCAACGCACGGGCATGTTTCCTAGTATGAATAAAACATGTTGTTTTACCCTTAAGGGCAACAATACGTGTCTTTTCCCTAGTTTGTCACTAGGGTATAGAGCACCGCAAGACTGAACCCATTACAAAGCACCTCTCCCATTGCAAAATAAATCAATCTAGTTGGCCAAACCAAGCGGATAGACAAGAGAGAAATACAAAGCTATAACAATCATGCATAATAAAGTTCGGAAAAGAATTCATTAGTATACATAAATATTCATATCATAAACCCACAATTTATCGGGCCCCAACAAACACACCGCAATAGATAATTACATCGAATAGAACTCCAAGAAGATCGAGGAGAACATGGTATTGAAGATCAAAGAGAGAGAGAGAGAGAGAGAGAGAGAGAGAGAGAGAGAGAGAGGAAGTCATCTAGCTACTAACTATGAACTCATAGGTCTATGGTGAACTACTCACGCATCATTAGAAGGGTAGTAAGGTTGATATAGAAGCCCTTCTTGATTGATTCCCCCTTCAGTAGAATACTAGAAAAGGCCTCCATATGGGATCATGAAAGGACAGAGACTCGAAGTGGCGGAAACAGTGTTTCGGGTGGCTCCTGGGTGGTTTCCTAACAATTGAGAATTTATAGAAGTGGGATTAGGTCAAACGGAGCCACAAGGTGCCCACAAGGTAATAGAAGTGGGATTAAGTCAGGTGAGCCACGAGGGGCCCACAAGGTATCCCGGCACGCCTACCCATCTGGGTGTGCTGGGTTGCCTTGCCATCTCCTCGTTTGCCTTCTGGTCTCCTCCCGAAGCTTCTAGGGTGTCTCTTGTCAAGAAAAAAAATCTTTAAAAAGTTTCGTAGCGTTTGGACTCTGTTTGGTACTGATTTCCTAGAAAACCAAAAACAAGCAAAAAAACAAAAACTCGCACTTAACACTGGGTTAATAGGTTAGTCCCAGTGAGGATATATATAAGAGGCCAAAAAGAGCCTTACTGGAGGCTAGCAAATTGCGGAAAGGTGAGAGTGGGTATAATCCATAGACTCACATTAGTCATAAAGAACTCACACACTTATTGTGAAAGTTTATTAGCCCTCAAAGCAAAGTACTACTACGCATGCCCTTAGGGGGATAGATTGGTAGGAAAAGACCATCGCTTGTCCCCGACTGCCACTCACAAGGGGGACAATCAATAATAAATCATGCTCCAACTTCTAGCATAGCTAGAGACCATACGTGCATGCTTCGGGAATCACAAACCGTAACACCAATATTCTTACTAACCACAATTACTCACTAGTACCTCCCACATATTACCATCTTAATATTGCAAAACTATTGCAAGGAATCAAACTTATCATATTCAGTGATTTACGTGGAAGTTTTTATTATATCCCTCTTGAATACCTATCATATTAGGACCAATTACATAACCCGTGCATATCGCCATTACTAATTATCAAACTCTCAAAAAGATATAAGTGAAGCACATAGAGTATTCTGATAACTCGCGAATAAATGTGTGTCCTTCTCAAAAGCTGCGTCCAGCAAAAGATGATTGTGGCAAACTAAAAAGAAAACAAAGCAAAGACCATTATAATACACGACACTCAAAGCAAAGACCTACATGGCTCATGTAGTCTCGGATCTCATGTCTGAACCCCGACATTATCAAGCTTCTATGAGTATTCCACACTGGCGGACTGCCATGGAACAATAGTACCATGCTCTACTACACAATAAAACATGGCATGTAGTTCCTCCTCCTCCTGGTGTTAATATCATTGACTCTAAATGGTTGTTTAAAGTGAATAAGCATTCTGACGGATCCATTGGGCACTACAAGGCACGTCTGGTTGCTAAAGGTTTCAAATAATGCCATGGTCTTGACTATGAGGATACTTTCAGTCTAGTTGTCAAGCCCACTACGATTCGTCTCTTGTTATCTTTAGCAGTTACATGCGGCTGGTCTTTCCGACAGTTGGATGTCCAGAATGCTTTTCTTCATGGTGTGTTAGAGGAGGAAGTTTATATGAGGCAGCACCTAGGTTTTGTTGATTTTGATCATCCTCATCACCTTTGTCGCTTGGACAAAGCACTGTATGGTCTGAAGCAGGCTCCCCGTGATTGGCATGCTCGTCTTGCGACTACTCTCCATGCTCATGGTTTTGTTCCATCGACAGCTGATACATCATTGTTCCTTTTACAGCACTCCGATGTCACCATCTATCTTCTGGTTTATGTTGATGACATCATTCTTGTCAGTTCCTCAGTGCCTGCTGTTGATCGTCTTCCCTCAGCTTTTCGTTCTGATTTTTGCTATTAAGGACCTTGGAAGCCTAATTATTTTCTAGGACTGGAGGTTGCTCACACTTCTGATGGACTTTATCTCACTTAGAATAAGTATTCCTTCGATCTCTTATGTCGTGCTGGTATGCTCAAGTGCAACCCCTCCTCCACACCCATGTCTGCTATTGACAAGCTTTCTGCTGTTCATGGTGATCTTCTATCTCCTGATGATGCTATTAATATCGTAGTCTTGTTGGTGGCATGCAGTATCTCACTATCACTAGACCAGATATTGCCTTTGCGGTCAATCGTGTTTGCCAATATCTGCATGCACCTCAGGACTTGCATCGTACAATGTTCAAGCGCATACTTCATTATGTTTGCCTGACAACATCTTATGGATTGCATCTTCGGCCTGCTACCTCTAACGTTCTTTCTGCTTTTTAGATGCAAACTGGGCAGGCAATCCTGATGATCGGTGATCCATGGGGGGATATGCAGTCTTTTTTGGCCCTAACTTGATTGCTTGGAGTGCCCGCAAGCAGGCCTCGGTATCTCGCAGCAGTACAAAGGCTGAGTATAAGGCTGTGGATGATGCAACCGCAGAAATTATTTGGGTACAGTCTTTTCTTCTGAGCTGCGAGTACCTCAGCGATAGCCACCTGTTCTCTGGTGTGATAATATTGGCGCTACATACCTTTCTTCTAATCCAGTATTTCATGCGCGAACAAAACCACACACATCGAGGTTGATTACCACTTTGTCAAAGAATGTGTCGCACAAAACTACTCCAGATGAAGTTGATCTCCTCTAAAGATCAACTTGCAGACATCTTCGTCAAGCCGTTGCCGTTACCTTTGTTTGAGAACTGTCGGCACAATCTCAACAAGCAGAACACGGTTGAGATTGAGGGCGGGTGTAAGAATTTTAGTTATACACGTTCTCTTATATTGTATTGCCTTGTAATTGTACATGTATTCTCTTACAAATATAATACAAAACCCACCCCTAGAGGGTACGACAGTTCATCCAAAATATCCTAAACTTGATAGTGTGTGTTGCATCTCTCAAATCCACTGTGAGTTGTTTCTTTATTTTAAGGATGTACTTGTTGTGCTAGAATGATTAGATTGATTTAATAAATGCAACTTTTCTTTTTACAAGGTTAAGATCATAAGGAAGATTGTGTGTAAACCGGCGAGAGTTATTCCTATAGGATGGAACCTGACCACTATTGTCCTAATACCGAAAGTAGATGATCTAGATAGTGTCTCCCAATTCAGACAGATCATTCTTTGCAAAGTGGTGCACAAAGTCATCTAAAAATGCTAGATGCTCGGTTGAAACCTTTCCTTCCAGAGATTATTAGTGAGACTCAAAGTGCCTTCGTACGAGGGAGGATAATCACAGACAATGTTATAGTGGCTTATGAATGTCTACACACGATGAAAAAGAGAAGGAAAGGTAAAATTGGTCTATGTGCTCTGAAGCTTGATATGCATAAAGCGTATGATCATGTTAAATGGGTTTTTCTGAAGGCAATCCTTGGCAAGTTGGGGTTCGATGAGCGATAGATTGGTCTAATCATGTCATGTGTGACCTGGGTTGATTATAAGGTCAGGTTCAACTCTAACGAAACATAACCCTTTGTTCCTACAAGGGGTTTAAGACAAGGGGACCCTTTGTCCCCATACCTCTTTTTGCTGTGTGTGGAAGGTCTCTTGGCACTCTCTCATGAAGAGGAGCAGGGGGTTTGAAAGGAATACAGGTGTGTTGTGACTCCCCGGTAATATCTCGTTTACTCTTCACCGATGATTCCTTGATTCTCATGAGGGTGGATGATACGAATGATGTTGCCTTGAAGGGTATTCTAGATGACTATTGTGCAGCTTCAGGGCAAGGTGAGCGCGGCCAAATCATCTATTTATTTCAGTCCAAACACATATGTGGAGGACAAAGTTGAGGTATGCCAGACACTTGATATTATGACAGAATCTCTCTTTGATAAATATCTGGGATTACCCTCAATGATAGGTGTGGATCGAGTGGATTGCTTTAAACACTTGATAGAGAGAATCCAAAAATTGGCTAACGGTTGGAAGGAAAGAACACTATTGTCGGTGTCAAAACCGGCGGATCTCGGGTAGGGGGTCCCGAACTGTGCGTCTAGGCCGGATGGTAACAGGAGGCAAGGAACACGATGCTTTACACAGGTTCGGGCCCTCTTGATGGAGGTAAAACCCTACGTCCTGCTTGATTAATATTGATGATATGGATAGTACAAGAGTAGATCTACCACGAGATCAAGGAGGCTAAACCCTAGAAGCTAGCCTATGGTATGATTGTTGTATGATGAAGTTGTCCTACAGACTAAAACCCTCCGGTTTATATAGACACCGGAGAGGGTTAGGGTTACACAAAGTCGGTTACAATGGTAGGAGATCTTAAATATCCGCATCGCCAAGCTTGCCTTCCATGCCAAGGAAAGTCCCATCCGGACACGGGACGAAGTCTTCAATCTTGTATCTTCATAGTCCTGGAGTCCGGCTGAAGGTATAGTCCGGCTACCCGAACACCCCCTAATCCAGGACTCCCTCAGTAGCCCCTGAACCAGGCTTCAATGACGACGAGTCCGGCGCGTAGATTGTGTTCGGCATTGCAAGGCGGGTTCCTCCTCCAAATTCTTCATAAAAGTTTGTAAACACCAAGAGTAGTGTCCGGCTCTGCAAAATAAGTTTCCACGTATTGCCACAGAGAGAATAATATTAACACAAATCTAATCCGCTGACGTATTCCGTAGCGTGACATCACACTACGGCCAAGCCTTTATTCGAATCGTTTTCACTTTTCCACCTCAGCGTGTTTTGCGAGGCGGTTTCCTTGGCATGTCTTGTCAAAGCAGAGATTGTGTCCCCTTTATTTACGGGATTCTCATCAATACGGACGTGGGTAACCCAATCGTGCCCGTTAGTATGTCTTCTCGATTAAAGGCGAGTCCCAAACGGTTACGGGGAGGGCTCCTGGTATTCAACCTCTTATAAAGAGACCAAGGCCTTACTCCTTTTCTCCAATCTCAAAACAAGTTCGCCCGTCGCCTCGAGTTCCAACACCCTAGGCTCCAGATTCCAGGCGCTTCGGACCTTCGACAATGTCCGGTTCCGACCTTCAAGGCCGATGGATGCCCTCCTCCGTCATGGAGGAGGACGTGCTAAAGTTGAGAGAGGCTAAGTTCTTGACCGCCGAAATTTTGCATAGGTTGCCTGCTCAAAGGCAGGCTATCCCCAGTCCCCAGCCCGGTGAGAGCGTAGTGTTCATGTCTCACTTCCTTCGGGGGTTAGGCTTCCCGATGGATCCCTTCGTGAGGGGGCTGATGTTCTATTATGGGCTGGAATTTCATGACTTAGCTCCGGAGTCCATCCTCCACATTTCCTCATTCATCGTTGTGTGCGAAGCGTTCCTCCGTGTTACTCCTCACTTCGGATTATGGCTCAAGACTTTTGGAGTGGAGCCGAAGATGATCGAGGGATGGCACGCAGAGTGCGGAGGCGCTGTCATAAGTAAGAATGTTGATGCTCCATGGCCCGAGGGCTCCTTTCAAGAGGAACTTGGCTTGTGGCAACGAGAGTGGTTCTATATCACCGCTCCCAGGAGCACCAAGTGGGTGGCGCCTCCTGCCTTTCGCTCGAGTCCCCCACCACGGCTAGCGTCATGGGTCAACAAAGGATTAGATTGGGGGTTATCCAAAGACGTGCCCTTGTTGCAGGGCCGCATTAGGGATCTCTTAGAAAGAGACCTCAACCTGGTCAAGGTGATGCAGGTCATGCTGATTCGCCGAACACTGCCCGGCAAACGTCGCTCCCTTCATCTATGGGAGTTTAATCCGGAGGGACCACAAGCTCTCCAGCATTTTATGGGCGCAACGCCCATGGAGATGTATAAAATGTTCTTCGGATCACAAGCAATGTGTCCGGATTTGACCGAGGACGCAGGTTTAAGCTGCAATCGCCCGGATACTCAAGTAAGTAACCTTGTGCCCGGACTCGCTATCTGTAAAATTGTCATAAATTCGCCCCTAAAAGAGCTGTCCTTTTAAACAGGAGTGCATAGCGAAGGAAAAGCTGATCAGGTGTCCGGCTCCCCTTCCTGAGACCAGGCCGGATCCCGTGCTAGTCAGGATGTTGAAGATCGTGCCTTTGGAGGGAAGTGAGGGGGAGGACAAGGAAACTATGGCCTCCTCGAAGGAGGCTGCTCCGAAGGGAAGAACCGACAATTCCTCTCCTAAGGGGAAGAAGAGGGCCGCCTCTGACGACCCGGAGAGCATGGCCTCAAAGCGGGGGAAAAAGTCCTCGTCAGAGGGTCCGACGCCGGGGAGATCCTCGGCCGAACTATGCCCTCAAAGGGATCAGCCCTCCAGCGAGCCGTAAGTAGAGAAAGATTTTCCTTTAGAGGGATGAGAGAAATCCTTGCTTTTTATCTGAGAAGATTAACCGAAATTTTACTTTGTAGCTCGGACCTCAGCCCTTCTCAGCAGAGCTCGTCTTCGGGGGATCTTCTTCCAGAGATGATGGAGAGTGGAACGCCTCCCCCTGCCGTACCGCCTGGCGAGGCGGGCGACCCTGAGGTGTCGTCGCGGAGGGTTTCTCCGAATCCGGCAGGGGTGGAAGGTAGCCATATGTCCCCCCAAGGTTCTCCGCATCTGGCCTTCGATGGAGGTCATAGGACGAGTCCGGCACCATCCGATGCGCGGTCGGAGGAGATGATGATTCTGCTGGGGCGAGCTTCTATCTCAGAGGAGCACCGTGCATTGTGGGTACGGTGATTGGAAGGATTTCGTCCGCAGAAAGCGGATTGCATGAGGCCGCCAGAAGTTTGCTGACGGGTTTGGAGGTACGTTTGATAATGTACTTCTTTGTCAGTTGCGCATAAACAAGATGCGCCCTGTGTAGATAGTAGCCCCTGAGACTCTGTGCGTTGTCAAAATTGACGGCGCGCAGAGGATCATAATCCCAGGTCTAAAATGTTGCCTTTCTATACAGGTGGCGAAGTGTCCGGAATCGAGCCGAACTGATGATTTTGCCGAACTAAAGCGGCAACTTGACGTGGCAGATGCCGACATCGCGCTCATCAACGAGCGGCTTGATGAGGCTCAAGGTATGCAATTCCTCGGGCGGCATCTGGTAAGAGGAGCTTTATGCCAGTATCTTACAATGTGTGTGCTTGACGCAGATGGTGTGGCCGCCGTGGAGAGTCTTCGGGCAGAACTTGCCCGAGCTAAGGAACAAGCCAGGAAAAGTGATGCGGCTGCCGAGAAGGCCCTTGAAGAGCTGAGAGCCGAACAGGCTGCTCACTGCCAAAGCAAGAAGGAGATGGCCGTGATGGCCGTGAAGTTAAAAAGTGCTGCTGACCATTGCAAGTTTCTTGAGAAAGAAGACCGGGCGAGACAGACGGACTTAGAGAAGGCCGTTGCTGATGCCAAGGACGCTCGCTCTGCGATGAGAGCTGCGAAGGAGGAGCTGTGTCAGGCCGGACAGATTGCGACTGGAAGGCCCTTTATGCTGCGGAGGAAGTTTTGCGATCCAAAGTTTGCTCCGTTGGACCGGATGTGGAGTGCGGAGGACACCTATCTGGACTTGGCAGCGAGTGCTGCTGATGCGACCGAATACTTTTGAGATCAAGAAGATCGCGAAGTGGAAAGGCTTTTCTGATCGCAGTTCCAGAATCCAGAGCGTCCACTGGCAGTGGACGATCGTCTGGCTCAATGGGCCGAACTGAATAGATTGTCCGGACTCGCCATGAAGTACGTCATGGGTCATCTATGGCCGGGGAGATCGGAGCCGAAGAGTTATTTCAGCTTGGTGCAGCAATTCCTTGACGCGGTGCCACGTATCAATGCGATGAAGAGGTCAGCATGCATAGAGGGCGCACGGATGGCTCTTGCCCGCGTCAATACATACTGGGCAGAGATGGAGACCACCGTTGTTGCATCCCGAGATTCGGACAAAAGCCAAGTACCCTCCGAGCACTATTTTCAGGAAGTCCTTGAAGGCGCTCGTGTAATAGAGACGCAGTTCTCGAAGGATGCTATGTTTTGATAGCATATGTAATTATAAAGCAATATTTTGATGAATTGTAGTAGCCTTTTATACTTGTGCCTTCAAGTATTTGGAACACCTCTTGTGCGGCCATTTTAAGATATATATACAAAATCTGAAAGATTGCAGTCGTTGGCTTCAGCCCCCACGCACATAGTGCGGGGGTGCTCGCAGAAGGCGCATTTTCACACTTAATCCAACGTCTTGGTCCTACAAAGGAGGTGATAGCGTAGCGAGCTAGGCAACCGGACTATAATGCTTTAACACTTTCACTTAGCCATAGGAACTTGACAATGGGACTATTTAGGTAGCCCCTGGTGGCGACTGCGCTCGCCCGAATTCGGGGCGCGTATGTGCCTGGCCGGGAAACGGCCCTTTGTTAATGCGGAGGAATCCTACAGATTCCGGAGAGTCATCGAGTGGTTGACCAGTCTCACGCCATATCATGACAGTCGGTTTTCAGCTTTCTCTACTGAGGTGCTCGCCTGGCCGAACCAGGGCACAATCGCAGTAGTTCTCCTGGTGCCGCCTTAGCCGATAGAGCGGAATGTAAGGCGGCCGAACACAGGAGCCGGGCAACCCAACATTTGACCAAAATCATGACTCGGAGCTGATGCATATAAGGCCAAACTTGCGACGCCGAACACTCCCTAAGGTATTCGGTCTTTATGAGAGCGGGCGAGGTAACGCTCTGAGGTATAAGCCCCTAGTGTCCAGGTACGCGCAAGAATTCTGACGTGGCCACATGCCAAGACGCCAGCCTCCTCCTTGGTCATAGAACCAGGGGATGTGTATCAACAAGAGACAGTAAAAAAGGTTTACGCATGGTCTTAATCTGAAAAGAATCCTTGGAACGGGTACCTACTGCACGTCTGCGCATGTGTCTCCGTTGTGCCGTATCCTGGACGGGCACAGCACAACGTTCATCTACAAAAAGAGAGCAACTAAGTTGAAAAAGGGGTGTGCCGAACAAAAGTTATATAAAATAAACAAAGTGTAAAGTAAAATATGAAAAATTGAGCTTTATTGTCTCTTATTTTATACGTGTGAAGCCCCCAGTGCAGGGGTATATGGCCACTAAGCCTTTATCAACGATACTTTTGTGCCAGACTCGTCTATCCGTGTCCATGGTCTTAATGACCTGTTCCGATGTTCTGGCTAGTGAAGCCATTGTATTGTGGGGCTGTTAAAGCGGCCACAGAATCCTCCACTTGGGGGAGGTGTTCTCACTGCTTCCCCTTTAAGGAGATGATGCCGCGTGGACCAGGCATCTTAAGCGTAAGAGATGCATAATGCGGTATTGCGTTAAAGCGGGCGAAAGCTTCGCGTCCCAGTAGTGCTTGATAGCGACTTGAGAATGGGATGATGTGGAAAGTCAGCTTTTCACGACGGAAGTTATCGGCAGAGCCGAAAATAACCTCGAGCCGGAGAAAACCCATGCAATGGGTGTCCGGACCTGGCGTTACTCCTTGAAAGGAGGTTTTGATGTGGCGAATTCTTTTTGGGTCGATCCCCATGTGGCGGATTGAGTCTTGATATATCAGGTTGAGTCTGCTGCCACCGTCCATAAGGACATTTGAAAACTGGAGTCCGCCAATTATTGGATCGAGTACCAGGGCAGTCCTGCCTGGGTTCCTGACACTTCTAGAATAATCTAGATGATCAAAAATGATTGGTTTTGACAACCAGTGGCGGGATTCCTTTGGGATAGGCCGTGGGGCGCGTACCTTTATGGGCGCCGCACATTTTGTTTTGTGGAGTAAGTTTACTATTTTTACTTCTTGTGGGAAATTCTTTTGTTTCCTGGTACTCTGCTTTTGGGGTTCGTCCTCGTCTTCGCTTGGTGTGTCGAGCCCCTTGTGTTCGGCGTTGAGTCTGCCGGATTGTTTGAAAACCCAACAATCTCTGTGGGTATGGTTAGCAGGCTTTCCGGGAGTGCTATGTATTTCACATATCCTATCCAAGATTTTGTTTAGGTTGGATAGGTCGTCCCTGTTATCTTGGAGGGGTGGCTTTTTCCGATTCTGTCGTGAGCTTTTGAATCCGGCGTTGACTGCCGTGCTCTTCAGACTTTTTTCCTTAGTCCGGCGACGGTCCTTATTGCATCGCGGTTTTCCGTTTCCATCCCTAGTTTCGGATGTACTTGGGTCACTGGTGCTGCATCTTGCCAACCAGCTGTCATCTCCTGCGCAAAAGCGGGTCATGAGGCTTGTTAGTGCGGCCATTGTTCTTGGCTTTTCTTAGCCGAGGTGTCTGGCGAGCCATTCATCTCGGACATTATGCCTGAAAGCCGCTAAGGCTTCATCGTCCGGACAGTCGACTATCTGATTCTTTTTAGTAAGAAATCTATTCCAGAATTGCCGAGCTGACTCTCCGGGCTGTTGAGTTATGTGACTAAGATCGTCTGCATCCGGAGGGCGGACATAGGTCCCTTGAAAATTTGCTCGGAAAGCGTCCTCGAGCTCTTCCCAACTTCCGATTGTGTTTTCAGGAAGGCTTTTGAGCCAATGCTGGGCTGGCCCTTTAAGCTTGAGGGGTAAGTATTTTATGGCATGGAGGTCATCTCCTCTACCCATATGTATGTGGAGGATATAATCCTCGATCCAGACTCCAGGGTCTGTTGTTCCATCATATGCCTCTATGTTTACGGGTTTGAATCCCGCTGGAAATTCATAATCCAGGACCTCATCGATGAAACATAGGGGGTGTGCAGCACCCCTGTATTTGGGTGTGCCGGATTCTGATAATGGCTTTATTGCATTGCTTACGAGAGCTTGCTTTCTTGGCCCGTAAATGGACCTGGCTGGGCCATGATGCGAATCCTTAAGTGGGTCGCATGCCGGCTTAAGTGCGGCGCTGCTTGCCGCTTTATGCTAGCCATGGGGTCATCTATCCGACCGTGTGGCTTTCTCACTTTTGGAATGCGAGGGCTCTAAGGCCTCCTCGTCGAATTCAGGCAGTAGCTTTCTCTTCGGATAGCTTTTAATGCGGCGACTGTCGCCGTATTTGTCTGCGGTATTGATTACTTTACTCCATCTGATCCTGAGTGCATCTTTCGTAGTTTTTAGCTTCCACTTCTGCTTTTTCAGGCTGCGTGCGGTTGCAACGAGCCGTTTGTGGAGGTTCTTCTGCTTCGTGGGCTTGTCCGGCGTAGGGTCGTCCGGAATGCCATTTTCGCCGAGGGAGGGATGTTCGGTTTCTCTATCCGGGTTGTCCTGTTGGGACGGTTGCTCTAAGGCATGCTCGTCGTCTACCGGCTCATCCTGCTCTATGGCTGGGTCTTTATCGAGGCGGGGCTTGGGTCGGTGTTTACGCCGACGCTTTGATTGTTTTTCGAGAGATCGATCCCTCTTTCCATCCCCGTTTTCCTCGTTGTTGCTTCCTTTAGGGGTATCCACCATGTACACATCGTGAGATGAGGTGGCTGTCCAATGCCCTATAGGCGTTGGTTCTTGGTTGTCTCCTGCATCATCATTCATACCGTCGATGTCTTCGGAGTCGAAGTCGAGCATGTCGGTTAAGTCGTCGACAGTGGCTACGAAGTGGGTGGTGGGTGGGTTTTGAATTTCTTCATCATCCGAATCCAATCCTTGCTGACCGTAGTCCGGCCAGGGCTCTCCTGATAAAGAGAGAGACTTTAGCGAATTCAGGATGTCGCCGAAGGGCGAGTGCTGAAACATGTCTGCGGCGGTGAACTCCATTATCGGCGCCCAATCGGATTCGATCGGCAGGGGTGCGGGAGGCTCGGAGTTCAGAATGGAATCCGGCTCCTCGGAGTCACGGGCCATGCGGAGTGCGGGGCTGGAGTTCGGCTCGATCGCCTCTGAGATCGCAGCCCTTGAGGCAGCGTCCAACTGCTGATCCTCGATCGGCGCAGTAGGCTCCGAATCAATGGTCGGAACTGATGCGTGTGCAGCCTCCAAGGCGCTGTTCGGCGGCAGAGCTATATCATGCCCATCGAGACAGTGCGGCACGCTTGGCTGTGGCTCGAATCCGTCGAAGATCAAGTCCCCGCGGATGTCAGCCGTGTAGTTTAGGCTTCCAAACCTGACCTGATGGCCAGGGGCGTAGCTTTCGATCTGCTCAAGGTGGCCAAGCGACTTGGCCCGCAGTGCGAAGCCGACGAAGACGAAGATCTGCCCAGGGAGAAAAGTCTCACCCTGGAGTGCATCGTTGTTTATGATCAAAGGAGCCATCGGGCCTAAAGGCGACGACACAGAGGAACTCTCAATGAAAGCACCAATGTCGGTGTCAAAACCAGCGGATCTCAGGTAGGGGGTCCCGAACTGTGCGTCTAGGCCGGATGGTAACAGGAGGCAAGGAACACGATGTTTTACCCAGGTTCGGGCCCTCTTGATGGAGGTAAAACCCTACGTCCTGCTTGATTAATATTGATGATATGGATAGTACAAGAGTAGATCTACCACGAGATCAAGGAGGCTAAACCCTAGAAGCTAGCCTATGGTATGATTTTTGTATGATGAAGTTGTCCTACGGACTAAAACCCTCCGGTTTATATAGACACCGCAGAGGGTTAGGGTTACACAAAGTCGGTTACAATGGTAGGAGATCTTGAATATCCGCATCGCCAAGCTTGCCTTCCACGCCAACGAAAGTCCCATCCGGACACGGGACAAAGTCTTCAATCTTGTATCTTCATAGTCCTGGAGTCCGGCTGAAGGTATAGTCCGGCTACCCGAACACCCCCTAATCCAGGACTCCCTCAACTATCTTATGGCGGGAAAGAGGCATTGATTAAGGCAGTAGGCCATGCCATACCAACGTATGCGGTGAGTGTATTCAAATTCCCTAATTTTTTTTGCAAAGGAATCACTGATGCCATATCGCATTACTGGTGGGGTGATGGAGAAAACCAGCAAAAAATGCATTGGTTCGCTTGGTGGAAGATGTGTGTTCTGAAGGAGAAAGGAGGCTGAGGCTTTCACGAGGTTCATAGTTTCAATTTAGCTATGCTCGTGAAACAATGTTGGAGACTCATTGAGAATTATGAATCTCTCTTTGTGCCAGGGTTGTAAGGTCCAAGTACAACCCATCTGGAGATATCCTAAACTTCCAACTCAAGAAAGGTTCCTCCTATGTATGGCAGAGTATATGGGCTGGCATTCAGACTTTCAAAAAGGGTGTATTTGGCGAGTGGGAAATGGCATGAAGACAACATTTGGGAGGATAGTTGGATCCCAAACAGCTCTTCTAGGAAGATAATTACGATGCGCGCAACGGAATTCTAACCACTGTGAATGAATTGATAGACCCGGTCATTGGAGGATGGGATGAGCAACTTATCAGGGACAATTTTTGGAACATTGATGCAGAAAGAATACTGCAAATTCCTTTATTCCAGCACGATATATATGACTTTGTCGCATGGCATCTCACAAAGTCTGGTATCTTTACCGTTCGATCGGCCTACTACAGGCAGTGGGAGGATTCCTATATATTCGGCCCAGAACTCAAGTACAGGAGGAATTAGAGGATCAGTGTCACATCCAATATGAAAGATCATATGGAATCTTAAAATGCCAGGGAAGGTGAAAATATTGTATGGAGATGCCTTCACAATGCTATTCCATGTATGGCTGTACTGGCTAATCGACATATCTTAACTTCCGGTCAATGCCTAGTGTGTCAGATACATACAGAGGATGTAGCGCACGCCCTATTCATGTGCAGTCGAGCAAAAGAAGTATGGCGCACGCTGGGCTTAATTGAAACCATAGAATAGGCATGCACACCACACCGGTCAGGACCAGAAATCTTAGAGTATCTGCTATGTAATGAGGCTAATAGGAAGCAGTATTTGGACGTGGTTCAAACCCCGAAGATGATCACGGCTACCAGCTGGTATCTATGGTGGTAGCGGCGTCAAATTGTGAAGAAGGAAGAGGTGCAAGCGCCAGCGAGACTGGTCCAGCAATCCGAGCCTTAGCACTAAACTATGTGCGCGCAAATGGGAAGCCTGCCGCGATGCCGCATATGAATCGGTGGAGGAAGCCTCTATCTGGTCAGTTGTCACTTAACGCTGATGCATCCTTTACTGAAGAAAGTTACTGAGGGTCATGTGGAGTTGTCATTCGAGATCGCCTTGGCTCCTTCATTGTTGCATCCATAGCCAAGCTTGAATATGCAGCCGATATTGTAGCAGCAGAAGCAGCTGCTCTGGTAGACAGTGGCGGAGCTACACCCCAGGCCTGGGGGGCCTGGCCCGGGTCGTGGCAGGAGCAACCTTCGTTGACTATAGCAGAATTTGTACTCTTGATCACTGTACATCACTGTAGCAAGGAAGCAGGCCCGGGGCCCAGCTCCAGCCTGGCTCCGCCCCTGCTGGTAGAAGGCCTTAAGCTAGCTCTACAACTTGGGACAAATTCTCTTCTGATCCAGATTAATAATTTGATTGTGGTTGAGTCTCTAAAAAGCAATAGTGGGCAGTCTATGGTGGCTGCTCCAATCATTGATGAATGCCGTAACTTGATGGAAGATTTTGGGCAGGTCGAAGTAGAACATTGTAAAAGAGAGTCGACTATGGTTGCTCATATATTAGCTCAGGAGGGACGTATGGAACCTCCATCTTTGTGGATGGACACACCCCCTGATTTTCTCCCGGTTGCTCTAGCAGATGATTTAAGCATCTTGTGATTAACTAGTAAGCATGTACGTGCAGCGCACGTCTCGACTAATACTATTTGTTTCAAGATTGATCACAATGTGAATCCTTCATTGAACAATCTATTTCAAGATTGAAGCATGAAAGAAACAAAAAGTAATCCAGATAAATTTAATAATATGTTTCTACCTAACCAATTTGAATACTCTCTTTTCTCGAGAAAACAATCTAAATACTATTTTGTATGGCATGAATAAAATTTAGAAAGCAAACTTTCTAATTTTCCATTTATTTAGAAATAAACAAACAGACATACTGGCATGAGCATAGCAAGGACGCCCACACAAGAGATGGTGGTGCCAAGAAGAGCCATCTCTGAAGCTACTTTTCTATTGAAAAATCCCACACACTACCCTGAATTTGCGGCATGTTAGCAAGATCACGCTCGGTTCCAGCAGATACGGGATCTGATTAGAACAAAAACTCCCAAGAGCGACCAAAATTTAGATGAAGTTCCAAGAAGACCAAGTTTTTGTAGACCGTGGGATTCAATGACAGCCTCCCCCTCTCCATGTTTAAGACAGATGATAGGAGATTTCTGCGGGAGCAGGACACCAATAAACCATCAACATAGTACATATATTTCTTCCAAGACAAGATAAATGATCAACTACTTGGCTCCTCTGTAGTACCCACTTCATATTACAAAAATAACACCAATAAATTATTTAACTTATAAGAGAAAACAAACAACACATGAAAACAATAAATAGCTGATGAGGAAGTCTCCTAAGAATCACAATACGCTTTCAAATTTTCTTGTCTAAGGCGGTTACAAATTCTGTAGGGATGCCGAGTCGCTTCTCCTCTTGTTTCTCTTCTGTACTCTCCTAGTGCAGCACCATGCAGGATGCGAACCGATTGGTCACGGCTGTATTGCATGGAGAGGGTGCCGACAATCTATTTCTCAAATCCGATGGGATAGAGTTTTATAGAAATACAACAATAAGATTCCATGCCATGGCAGGAAGCAGTCAATGTAACAAAAATTTCTTGTCGTTCTTTCTAGTTTTGGTGGCTGCGAAAAGCATAATATGACCATGACTAAAAGATCTTTCAATAGGAAAATGGAGTAATGAACCACAGAGATATTAAGGAAAGGAACTATGCAACGATGATATACCTCATGAGACCGCACTGCAATATCTAAATGATTGGTGGAAATTCAGGTTATCTAAGACAATTTTCTCAGCAATTATATAAATGAATGGATTAGATACTTGTTTCCCGAATCTACCTTGCCGACTAAATGAACCTACATTTTTGTAACCTTAAAGGAACATAGAGGAAAAGCACAACCACTAACTTAACAGTTGTCCAAGAATATGGAGGGATAAAACGGAATAGAGAATTGGGAATCAACCTAACTGGGAGAAGGTAACAAAAGGGATAGGTGGAAGTAGTGGAGACAGTGCTAGTCAACACTTGAAGCATAAAATAGAACATGATAGAAAAACATCTGAATCATGAATGTAATCCAAAATCTATATTTTATAAAGATATGCCCAACTCCTCAATAGTTGGTTAAACATTAGGATAAAATGCTAGAAGTCTTTATAAGATATTAAAAGCAGAATGAACCACATCTACCAGAAAAAAGGCTTTCATATCAACATCTTTGCAGAAAACGCAACCTAATACTCCATGTATAAGTAATCAAACAATTATCATGCAAAAATATAAACAAACCCAATAAGGGGATAATATAGATCATCATGAGCGGCCAATGTAGAAGTGTGTATGGCAATGAGCGAATGAGACGTTCCTAGTGGTGCAGGACATCGCGAGAGGACCTGAAGGCAGAGCATGTGAAAACAACGACCGACACTATCCTAACCCACCACCAGCTGTACTCCTTAACTCCAGCACCACCAAGCTCCTCCCTGATTTCGGTAATGGAACCATGTATGTAAAGGGATGATACGATAATTAAAAGAAGACGAACTCGATAATTCAAGGCTAAAAAGGGATAGTCTGAAGTCAATAGTTTGTACTTAATTTGTAATACCTTCTAAACTACATAATCTGAATGGAAACATTAGCTTTTGTTTTGACATACCACTTCGTAACATCTTTCTTGGTCCTGGACCCTTTCCAAACAATCAGAACAAAAAAAAGATCAGAAATGGATATATACATTTTTATGAAAAATAGATAATTATCGGTGTCGCCTTACCAGGTTGGAATCTCATCTCTCACTATCTTAGCACTTCCTCATTCATCTCCATTCTCCAGGGATGCCTCATGCATCTTCGGTCCTAATACACATATATACTTTTTAGGGCTATCAAATCCAAGAAATTACAGAACTAAGAGATGAACTATTGCATAAACTAACCAGGCCCGTTAGTCATTGCACAAATTGTCAAGTGAAGAATCTCCGAACCAATATACAATAACCACAGGTTCACGCTCTCCTAGATTTCCCTAAAGAAATGGACATAATCAGGACGAAAACTTGGACCGCTAGTACCTAAATTTTTTGAGATAAAAAAACATCTATTATAAAAATACTTAACAAAATAAAATCACTGGGAGGAACCAGGACTGTCAGGGCTGCAAATCCATGGAAAAGATGAAGATAAAAAGGCCACCTAGCAGAGAACTACAACTACTGGAGGTGCTATTGCCATAGTAGGGGGAAGTACACAGAAGGACGGGGTAGATCATATATATGTGTGTGAGTGTAGGCAACAAGTAGTAGTCGATGAACTCCATGGAGGCGTTGCGTGAAAACAAAGAATGGGAAAAAACAAAAAAGAATCCTGAACCAATAACTTGCATTGAGATAAAATAATAATATTACATAAGAACTCGTAGTCTTATCTGAACTAAACTCGCGTGGTAAGCCGGAAGAAAAAGTATCATCCATCTTGATCTATACATATCCACCTTGGAGTTCATGCTTCCCGTAGTAGGCAGTAACCATTTGCGAGTTTAGTTAGTTTTTTTATTTTCTGTAGGAAGTGTCCACAGATTAAATAGTAAGCCTGCACGTGACAATTCACATGCATTGAAAAGATAGTCATGTAATAGCAGTCAAAAACTATTTCAAACGAACGTATACTATGATTAAGTTTAAGGAAAACTATAATAAGAAAAATATACATTGTTAATGTACCTAAGCATGTTTTTTGGCGAAGTCAAGGATGGTCATTCTCATTGTTCCTAGGCTGCTGATGTCTGTTCTTCAAAATTATGAATGCAAAATATACACATGTTTAATAACATTTTGTCCTTTTAAATCCCATTGATGAAAAAACGTATTGGAAAACACAAAACTCCTTTGGTTAAATCAATGCATCCAAAAGCATGAATATGCCAGCAGAAAAAAAACACATTGTCATATACTTAATCTCGTATAATGTAACCTGAGTACAAAACGACTATGATCTTAAATGACTTGTACATCAGGAGAAGGCAAAGATATATGCCATGTCCAATTGTCCTGAAGCATGAACAAGCTCATTGGGGGAAAAGAAGAAAGATACAACATGCTAATATTACTATTGTGCCATTGGTTCATAGTTTTGTCATGAAGCATATGGTTTGCCTATCAGGACCTATTATCTAGATTTGTGTGTTGCTTACTGGTATTGCCCCGGGTAATATTTGGTGAGCCTTGGTATGTTGAATATGTCCCAATTGTAAATAAAAATAAAGGGCCTGCATCTCAAATACTGTGCACACATGTGATCTATCTTGTGCCTCATTTGCACGAAAGTTCAGTGCCCAACTCCATAGTAC
>NC_041386.1:557725269-557741756 GCF_002162155.2 Triticum dicoccoides | reverse complement strand
AAACCTCCATATTACAAAGGCAAAGAGGAATTAGTTCAGTTTGTAGCACAAACCCATCAACTTCAGAATAGTCAACCTGCATATCTAAGGAAATATTATTATGATTTTAAAAACTATTGTTTCGGTTCAGATAAAGGAAACAGTAGATATTGTACCACATTATTGATTTGGTTCAAATGCAGCAAACACATAATAGTGCCGCTGATCTGCCATGAACCATGGTATTGAGAGAGGTATCATTCATCTTCCTTTTACCTTTTCTAGAATGAAATAATCCTGGTCACCTACTTCAGTTAAGGAAGCAATCTATATATGGAGTATCATATACTCAAAGGTGTACCTATAATATATTGGAAATTAAACCTTAAATAAGGCATAAAATATACTCCCTCCGTCCCAAAATAAATGTCTCAACTTTGTACTAACTTTAGTACAAATTTGTACTATGCTTGAGACACTTATTTTGGGACGGAGGGACTAATGTAGAAGGCATGTATCAGCTATTAGAAGACAAACTTCAGTAGGTCTGTGCAAGACACCACATCACTTTTACATGCAATGAAACAATAAACACCACTAAAATCGTGAATCATAATCACCGGGAGTGGCATTTTTCTTCTTAGGTGGCAAACAAAATATCAAGACTTAGCACTCTGTAACAGATTTCGTACTTAGAAGAAAATGCCAAGATTTAGTAATCGTGTATGTGCAAATGCATGTATCAAATACTGTACAAAATTTTATTGTATGTGTAAAATAAAAAATGCACATATTCAATTTTCAAGCTAATAATATTGTGTAGAGATCATAATAAAACAAGTATATCATTTGAAACTGTTACTGCACGCCAAAACGTCAAAGCAAAAGACATGTTTTCATTTATCGTCTATGTTTGGACACACCATGTTTAATACATGCTGCAAAAATATATTTCAAGGCAAGAAATTCAAATTTTGTGTGTGTATACAGCTTCATCCATACTGCAAAATCACCGATGTCTTCACTTGATTCCATGTAAACAACAACTACAAGAAAATAGTTACATTGTCTTGTGAAAGCATGTGAAATTAATCTAGTTGTATGAAGAAAACAGGTACCAATAATAAACTACATAGGTGCAAGTTTTCAGTGGAAACTACAACACAAATAGTTATTTCTTTTGCTAGTAGCAACATGAATCAAAGCTAAGAAGACCGCAAAAATCAAATGACCTCACTATGATTCAAAAAGTCACTGCATTTTTATCACCTTTTCAATATTTGCAACCAAAAGTTGAGAGCATTTCTCAAATGTGGTTCCCATATGCTTCTGTACAAAGGACAAGTAATTTTTTTGATCCCAATCAATATTTGAAAACAAAGGCAGGACATCAGAGAATTATAATAAAGTTCCAAGCATCCCATATAGCATGAGAAAAAAAGATAGGGTGCTGCTTAACCTGATTTTCCAGTAATATGTTTTTTTGTCCCCATGATGTTATATCCAAAGTGTGTTCCTGAGCTGCAAAATGGTAACCCCTGTTATCATGTATTGCGAACACATAAAAGTTCCATCCATGTATAACTCCGAGCAAAAGCAGTTTGTATGACAGGAAATGACATGTTTGGACAAAGCTCTAACAAGCACCGCATGCACAACACTCTAAGCCGGTGAGACAACAGAACGAAATCAACTTACCCATTAAATAGATAGATAGAGTAGGTCGTCCACACTGTATAGACTTAACAAATCAACTTAACAACTTACGAAATCGACACCATGCTTTGAGGACCATCTGCCCTGTATGGACAGCTTTGGCGCAGGTCGTCCAATACACATAGCTTTGGCACAAGTTGTCTATAAACATGTAACGCCCTCAATGCGGCTATATCTCCCACGTGTCGAAGCACGACTTAGAGGCATAACCGCATTGAAAGCAATGTCGCAAGTGAGGTAATCTTCACACAACCCATGTAATACAATAGGGGAAAAAGATACATAGTTGGCATACAATTGCCACTTGACACAATTACATGAATAAAGCATTACATCATCCAAATACAATCAAGGTCTGACTACGGAACCAAAATAAAATAAGACTACCCCAAAAGCTACACAGATCCCCGATCGTCCCAACTGGGCTCCACTACTCATCAACTAGATCAAAACAACACATAGGACAAGATCTTCATCGAGCTCCTCCTGAGCTTGATTGTGTCATCTGCACGGTTCAACGGCACCTGCAAGCTGGTTTTGGAAGTATCTGTGAGTCACGGGGACTCAACAATCTCGCACCCTCGCGATCAAGACTATTTAAGCTTATGGGTAAGGTAAAAGGTATGAGGTGGAGCTGCAGCAAGCGACTAGCATATATGGTGGCTAACATACGCAAATGAGAGCGAGAAGAGAAGGCAAAGCACGGTCGAGGAACTATGATCAAGAAGTGATCGTAGAACAACCTACGTCAAGCATAACTCCAACACCGTGTTCACTTCCCGGACTCCGCCGGAAAGAGACCATCACGGTTACACACGCGGTTGATGCATTTTAATTAAGGTCAACTTTAGGTTTTCTACAACCGGACGTTAACAAATTCCCTTCTTCCCATAACCACGGGCACGGCTTTCGAAAGTTCAAATCCCTGCAGGGGAGTCCCAACTTAGCCCATCACAAGCTCTCACGGTCAATGAAGGATATTCCTTCTCCCAAGACATTCCAATCAGGCTCGGCATCCAGGTTACAAGACATCCTCGACAATGGTAAAACAAGTCCAGCAACACCGCCCGAATGTGCCGACAAATCCCGATAGGAGCTGCACATATCTTGTTCTCAGGGCACACTCAGATGAGACTAGCTATGAGTAAAACCAACCCTCAAGTTTCCCCGAGGTGGCCCCGCAGGCAGCTCGGTTCGGACCAACACTTAGAGAAGCACTGGCCCGGGGGGGTTAAAATAAAGATGACCCTTGAGTCTGCAGAACCCAAGGGAAGGTGCTAGGTTGTTAAATGGTAAAACCAAGGTTGGGCATTGCTGGAGGAGTTTTATTCAAGGCGAACTGTCAAGGGGTTCCCATTAAATGGCTTGAATGAGATAACATCCTCGAAAAAAGCTTGAACGAAAGCAGAGTGAACACATGAATCTTCGAGATATCTTGAGCACTCCGGAAGAATTGAATAGCGAGAAATGGATGATTAAGAGGTGTACCGACATGAGAAAGTATTTGCAACGAGGAAAGGATATAATTGACAAAGCTTGAATTGAATTCATCGGAGATGAAAAGAATAAAGAATGACGAACTTGAAGCTCCATTAGAATCTTCCTAAGAATCACCGGATAAGAACATTGACGGAAAAGGAATGGAGAGACTTCACAAGAATATAAAGGATACTTGATTAAAACATCGGATTCCTTGAAGAAAAAGGGTGGGTGGGCGGGAAAACAAAGGCAACTTGGGGACGGATGAAACAAACACCGTTGAGAAGAACTGATACTTGATCTTGCGGATGTTGCAATGATCGGATCCACTTGAAGAGAAACACACCGGTGAAAAGGATTGGCATGACAATCTCGATTATCAAGAAGGATTAGTATTCACAACGGAGTATAAGAACACCATTTAGGAAAGGTATGGAATCCACATTTGACTTCGAAGCAACTCGAATACCACAAATTGAAACAAAACAAAGGATTGGCTTGCAGAATAAGCCGGAACAAACATATGATAGAGATTTTGTCCGAAGTTTTCGTGGTGGGGCCTACGCGGGCTCGATCGTACAACACCATCATGTACAAGGCAGTGCACATGACATACGAAGCGTCCCCGAGTCGGCATAGCCAAGGACTCTTTAAGACACAACGAGACCACTGTAAAACCAACCGTGAATAGGCGGACCACTAGACGTCGAACCCCAATTTCATATCATACATCTGTCGGAAAGATATCCTAGGAGCTACTTGAATTCCCACTGATAAACTCCCGAAATTTTCCGGTTATGCAATCAGGTGTTGGGGATACAAGGGAAGCATAATATCTCACCCAAAACTAGCAAATCCTACATCCAGCTGTATCCATCCTTCAACACATAACCAAGAAACCTTCGGAAATCGTCTACCTCAACCTTCGAAAAGCATCCGTTATACGAGTTATGGCAATACTCCCGAACTCCTGCCCCAGTACTGGGTGGCATCGAGGTTATCTCACCAACAACTGCATAAAAGAGATTTTCGATGTCGGCGAAACTAATCTCAGGTATTCCAGAACTGCAACGATAAAATTGTGACGACAACACCTCGGAGATCAACTCCCCGGGACACTGCCACAACCCCTAAATGACAGGAGGCACCAAGAACAATGTTCTCGTCACAAATCGATCGGAACGATTCCAAGATACCCGCGTGATCCTAAAAAAATTTAGTGAAATTTGAGAAGAGAAAAGTCAAAACTCTACGTTAGGATGCCTTACCAGAGCGATGAAGGGACTGGGGAGTAAAAGAATTCCTAAACTCTCCGATATATAACTCCTAAATGACTCAAAACATTTTTCTAGACTCAACAACGCCAGCTAATTCGATCAAGCAGGGGGGCTCCTAAGGTCGGGGAAGGCTCTGATTACCAACTTGTAATGCCCTCGATGCGGATATATATCCCACGTGTCGAAGCATGACTTAGAGGCATAACCGCATTGAAAGCAATGTCGCAAGTGAGGTAATCTTCACACAACCCATGTAATACAATAGGGGAAAAAGATACATAGTTGGCTTACAACCGCCACTTCACACAATTACATGAATAAAGCATTACATCATCCAAATACAATCAAGGTCCGACTACGGAACCAAAATAAAAGAAGACTACCCCAAAAGCTACACAGATCCCCGATCGTCCCGACTGGGCTCCACTACTGATCAACTGGATCAAAACAACACAAAGGACAAGATCTTCATCGAGCTCCTCCTGAGCTTGATTGCGTCATCTGCATGGTTCAACGGCACCTGCAAGCTGGTTTTGGAAGTATCTGTGAGTCACGGGGACTCAGCAATCTCGCACCCTCGCGATCAAGACTATTTAAGCTTATGGGTAAGGTAAAAGGTATGAGGTGGAGCTGCAGCAAGCGACTAGCATATATGGTGGCTAACATACGCAAATGAGAGCGAGAAGAGAAGGCAAAGCACGGTCGAGGAACTATGATCAAGAAGTGATCGTAGAACAACCTACGTCAAGCATAACTCCAACACCGTGTTCACTTCCCGGACTCCGCCGGAAAGAGACCATCACGGTTACACACGCGGTTGATGCATTTTAATTAAGGTCAACTTCAGGTTTTCTACAACCGGACGTTAACAAATTCCCTTCTTCCCATAACCACGGGCACGGCTTTCGAAAGTTCAAATCCCTGCAGGGGAGTCCCAACTTAGCCCATCACAAGCTCTCACGGTCAACGAAGGATATTCCTTCTCCCAAGACATTCCAATCAGGCTCGGCATCCAGGTTACAAGACATCCTCGACAATGGTAAAACAAGTCCAGCAACACCGCCCGAATGTGCCGACAAATCCCGATAGGAGCTGCACATATCTCGTTCTCAGGGCACACTCAGATGAGACTAGCTACGAGTAAAACCAACCCTCAAGTTTCCCCGAGGTGGCCCTGCAGGCAGCTCGGTTTGGACCAACACTTAGAGAAGCACTGCCCGGGGGGGTTAAAATAAAGATGACCCTTGAGTCTGCAGAACCCAAGGGAAGGTGGTAGGTTGTTAAATGGTAAAACCAAGGTTGGGCATTGCTGGAGGAGTTTTATTCAAGGCGAACTGTCAAGGGGTTCCCATTATAACCCAACCGCGTAAGGAACGCAAAATCCGGGAACATAACACCGATATGACGAAACTAGGGCGGCAAGAGTGGAACAAAACACCAGGCATAAGGCCGAGCCTTCCACCCTTTACCAAGTATATAGATGCATTAATTAAATAAGAGATATTGTGATATCCCAACAAGTAAACATGTTCCAAACATGGAACAAGCTCCAATCTTCACCTGCAACTAACAACGCTATAAGAGGGGCTGAGAAAAGCGGTAACATAGCCAAACAACGGTTTGCTAGGACAAGGTGGGTTAGAGGCTTGGTTCAACAATATAGGAGGCATGATAAGCAAGTGGTAGGTATCGTAGCATAGGCATAGCAAAAGAGCGAGCATCTAGCAAGCAAAGATAGAAGTGATTTCGAGGGTATGGTCATCTTGCCTGAAATCCCGCAAGGAAGAAGAACGAGTCCATGAAGAAGCCAAACGGACGTAGTCGAACGGGTCCTCACAATCACGACGTTACCGGAACCAACCCGAAGAAGCAACACCAGAAAGAAGCACACAACATAGTAAACAACCACCACATAAACATGGCATGATGCACAATCAAGTATGATGCATGTCCGGTTTAATGAGGCATGGCATGGCAAAGTGCACAAACAATCCTACAAATTAAGTGGAGCTCATTATGCAACGGAGTTGCATTTTGAAGAAAACACCACATGACTTATTTAGTTCTCTCTCCTTTAGGTGTTCAACAAAATTAAATGTTGGTTAGCATGGCAAGAGGTGAAGCATATGAAAACTACCCATCTAGGCAAGTTTAAATGAGGCCGGAACAACAAACAACAAGTCTGGAAACTCCTCATGTGCATAATTTAGGTTTTGGTACTGTTCTGCCCTAAACCATATTTTATAGTTATTAAACATGCAAGATGATGCCACCATGTTAAACTAGGCAAAATTCTACCCCATTTTCATATAAAGTTTATTAAAATCCGAGTTACGGTTATTTAGTTATGAATTAAAGCATTTTAACATGGCATAGGAGAAAATTAAAGCAAACATCAGTTTAAACATTGTAAACATGCATGAAAGTTGGATATTGTGAAACTAGACAAAATTCTAAGCAACTTTCATATATAATTCATTTTAATCCGATGCACCAATTGTAAGTTATTATATGCATGATCCACAAGGGCTTTCCTGCAAAAATGCTCTCCTCTGGTAAAATAGACAAATTGCAGATCTGAAAAAAAATAGAGGCGGGCCGAATCGGACTGGGCCAACAGTGCACAGCGGGGTTCTCACCCAGTGGACCTTGGCCCAAGGCGGTGGAAACAGCAGGCCGGGCGACTGGGCCGGGAGCTGGGCCTTGGGGCGCATCGGCCCACGCGGGGACCACATGAGAGGTGCTCTTCCTCCTCGTGCCCGCATGAACCGAAAGGCAGAGAAGGCAGCGATGGCGCACGCCGGCGAGGGCGCAGCAACGGCGGGGAGGTCGCGGGGACATGGAGATGGCCGGATCTGGTCGCGCCGGGTCCATTCCAGCCGGATCCAATGGCGGTTCGTCGTGGGCGTCGGCGAGGGAGCCCTGGTGGCGGTGCTGACCACGGGGAAGCGCAGAGAGGTCAGGGAGAGAAAAAGAGAAGAGAGAGAAAAGGGAGAGGAGAGGGACGGGGTCGACCTGGTGGAGCTCGCTGCTGCTCGAGCGAGCAGCTCCCGCAAGGACGCCGACGGGGCCTGGTGCGGGAGCTCCCTCCCCTGGAGCTTGGGGATGAGGGAGCGAGAGGCGACGCGGGGGCTGTCCCGGGCCCCAGATGGGCTCAGGTGGGCCGCGGCAGGGCTTGCAGGGCCGGCGGCGGTGGGGAGCGCTGGGGTGAGGTGGCGACGCCACATGGCGGCGCAGGGGTGGCTGGAGACGGCCAGGGGCGATGTGGCATGCCCGGATTGGTCCGGGGCGCGGCGGTGGCGGCGCCAAGTGGCGGTGGGAGGCTGGATGTGCGCAGAATTCGAGGATGAGGTTGTGATTGCGGCTGGCTAGAGGTAGGGGGTAGGTTTAGGCTAGGTTTGTCCAAAAATGGGCTAGGGAAGGTGTATATATATAGAATGGGCTAGGGTTAGGGGGGTTTCGGAGCCCTCCGATCGTAATTGAACGGTTCCGGTCGGAGGGGGGTTTAGTGGGCTAGACTGATAGGAGAGAAAAGAACTGCAGCCCGACACAGGGACTCCGAAGACCGAAAATGTCCGACGAAAATACCAGCAACGGTGCCGCTATATGTATAACGGTTGGGCTATCAAACGAGCTCCGAATGCGACGAAACTTGACAGGCGCTCTATCTACACTATAATAAGACCGCACGCCAAGTTTCATCCCATTCCGAGAACATTTTTCAGCCACTCACGAAACGAGGTAAAAGGGGGCGCCGGAGGACATAGGAGTGTCGGATTGAGAAACAAACAACGGGGAAAATGCTCGGATGCATGAGACGAACATGTATGCAAATGTGATGCACATGATGACATGATATGAGATGCATGACACGCAAGCAATGACAAGGTAACAACAGCGAATAACTGGAGGACACCTGGCACATCGGTCTCGGGGCGTTACAATACTCCACCACTACGAGAGGATCTCGTCCCGAGATCTAGGATGGCACCGGATAGAAAACGGAAGAGGAAGAGGTAAAACAAAGTTGCTTCTTTGACTAATGAGTGAAACCACGAACCTTGAAAGGTTAAGCCATTTCGAGAAAAGAATGCAACGGAGATGTACGAAGTTGAAAGCACTCCGTTAAGAAAGAGGAAAAGAAAGAACCGAGTCGGATAGCACTTTGGTTGAAAAGAGATGAAAGACTTGATAAAATGAAAGAGCTTGAGCAAAAGGACACAACACACCGGTTAAATGGATAAACCAAGAAAAGAACATGATCCTGACAAAATGAAAAGATGGGTTGAAGAGAGCAACATCACAAAGCCTCCGGAACAAAAGTAAGAATGGAATGGGATGAACGAAGGGAAACAAGATCTCAAGGGAGTACGCTTACAACAAATGCTAGAACGGAGTTGTTGGAAAACCAACAACGAAAAGAATAAGCTTGATATGGTCTTATGGAATACATCTCAAATTATAAGGTGACAACCTGCCACTCACGGGAAAAATAATTGGATTGATAAGAACAAGGAGACAAGAAACTTATTTCACCGGGAGGATAAGTGAAGAACTTGGGTCATTTATAAGAACCATAGATAGCAACAATCCTTAGGGAAGGCTTTAGGTGAAATATAACCCAAGATAATTCCAATGACGAGATTGATGGATTTAATATATCCCATTCTTGATAACTTGTGAATCACGGAGCACGAAGGGAAATTATCAAGAATGACATAAGCCCACCTCAAAAGATATGCGTGAACGAATTGCACTCCGGATTGCAAGATGAAGAATGCATGAGCTCCTCTGAAAAGAATCTCGATGAACACTTCGAGAAGGAATTAAATCCTTTATGAACCATCATGTAGAGCCTCCATGAAGAACTCCGGCAACAAAAGAAATGATCAATCAAAATGAAAGAGAAGTTGAAAACACAAAGTGAAGACTTGCAATGATTAGATGTATCTTCATGATGAGAGAAATGAGAGAGCTTGGAACTCCAGGAAAAGAAAGATTAACAAATGATATCAAGAATTTTGATGAACCTCCGGACTAAGGAATTAATCACTTGGATGAAACAAAGAATAAGAATTATGTTGTGCGCATCCTTCACCAATTTAGATTGATGACAAGCCACGAATTTGGCAAACTACTTATTCTCGTTGAAAGAATTAATATAGATATAGTGCAAACTTTAGGAAGGTCTTCAACGAACCACCGGTGGGATTTGGAAAACAACGAATGAATTGATATGATAACCAAGGAAGGGAACTCTTGAACGAACCACCGTAAGAATTAAAAACGAACGAAGTAAAAGGGAAGAATCACTGGTAAGAATTAGCAAATAACGAAGATGCTTGAGAGAATTTAGATCCATGAGAACGAAGAGATCATGAACTGATTAGAGGATATTTGAATGATGCACCGGTAAGATTTAGAGAAAGAGAGCTGAAATCTGAGAATGAATAATCCTGAATTGATGGACTCCGGATAACCAAACTGAGAAGACTCCTGAATAGCTCCGGATGGGTGAAAAGAATTCCTACAATCGAAAATAATTACGAGAGGATGGCAACAAGCTAGAATCACGAATCTTGAAGAGAAATGGAGCAAGGTATGGAGGAAAACTCTTCTTCGGTCTTCAAAAGTTGAGAATGACGACGAGAAACACCATCATGAATTATTTAGACACTCCGGAATAAAGAATGGAAAGGTTGAACCAACGATGAAAAGAATTTGAAAGATCTTGGAGAAAAACATAAGACTGATGACAATCATTCTTACGTCAAACTTCCAAAACAAAATTTGAGGATAGCTCCGAGAAAATAAGAAGAGTCAGGTAAGATCCTGGGAAAAGACCTGTGGGTTAGGGCCCACTCAAAAGATACACCGTTGAATGATTTAAAAGAGAGAAAGCACCAGTTGAATTAAATGGCTTGAATGAGATAACATCCTCGAAAAAAGCTTGAACAAAAGCAGAGTGAACACATGAATCTTCGAGATATCTTGAGCACTCCGGAAGAATTGAATAGCGAGAAATGGATGATTAAGAGGTGTACCGGCATGAGAAAGTATTTGCAACGAGGAAAGGATATAATTGATAAAGCTTGAATTGAATTCATCGGAGATGAAAAGAATGAAGAATGACGAACTTGAAGCTCCATTAGAATCTTCCTGAGAATCACCGGATAAGAACATTGACGGAAAAGGAATGGAGAGACTTCACAAGAATATAAAGGATACTTAATTAAAACATCAGATTCCTTGAAGAAAAAGGGTGGGTGGGCGGGAAAACAAAGGCAACTTGGGGACGGATGAAACAAACACCGTTGAGAAGAACTGATACTTGATCTTGCGGATGTTGCAATGATCGGATCCACTTGAAGAGAAACACACCGATGAAAAGGATTGGCATGACAATCTTGATTATCAAGAAGGATTAGTATTCACAACGGAGTATAAGAACACCATTTAGGAAAGGTATGGAATCCACATTTGACTTCGAAGCAACTCGAATACCACAAATTGAAACAAAACAAAGGATTGGCTTGCAGAATAAGCCGGAACAAACATATGATAGAGATTTCGTCTAAAGTTTCCGTGGTGGGGCCTACACGGGCTCGATCGTACAACACCATCATGTACAAGGCAGTGCACATGACATACGAAGCGTCCCCGAGTCGGCATAGCCAAGGACTCTTTAAGACACAACGAGACCACTGTAAAACCAACCGTGAATAGGCGGACCACTAGACGTCGAACCCCAATTTCATATCATACATCTGTCGGAAAGATATCCTAGGAGCTACTTGAATTCCCACTGATAAACTCCCGAAATTTTCCGGTTATGCAATCAGGTGTTGGGGATACAGGGGAAGCATAATATCTCACCCAAAACTAGCAAATCCTACATCCAGCTGTATCCATCCTTCAACACATAACCAAGAAACCTTCGGAAATCGTCTAGCTCAACCTTCGAAAAGCATCCATTATACGAGTTATGGCAATACTCCCGAACTCCTGCCCCAGTACTGGGTGGCATCGAGGTTATCTCACCAACAACTGCATAAAAGAGATTTTCGATGTCGGCGAAACTAATCTCAGGTATTCCAGAACTGCAACGATAAAATTGTGACGACAACACCTCGGAGATCAACTCCCCGGGACACTACCACAACCCCTAAATGACAGGAGGCACCAAGAACAATGTTCTCGTCACAAATCGATCGGAACGATTCCAAGATACCCGCGTGATCCTAAAAATTTTTAGTGAAATTTGAGAAGAGAAAAGTCAAAACTCTACGTTAGGATGCCTTACCAGAGCGATGAAGGGACTGGGGAGTAAAAGAATTCCTAAACTCTCCGATATATAACTCCTAAATGACTCAAAACATTTTTCTAGACTCAACAACGCCAGCTAATTCGATCAAGCAGGGGGGCTCCTAAGGTCGGGGAAGGCTCTGATTACCAACTTGTAATGCCCTCGATGCGGATATATATCCCACGTGTCGAAGCGTGACTTAGAGGCATAACCGCATTGAAAGCAATGTCGCAAGTGAGGTAATCTTCACACAACCCATGTAATACAATAGGGGAAAAAGATACATAGTTGGCTTACAACCGCCACTTCACACAATTACATGAATAAAGCATTACATCATCCAAATACAATCAAGGTCCGACTACGGAACCAAAATAAAAGAAGACTACCCCAAAAGCTACACAGATCCCCGATCGTCCCGACTGGGCTCCACTACTGATCAACTGGATCAAAACAACACAAAGGACAAGATCTTCATCGAGCTCCTCCTGAGCTTGATTGCGTCATCTGCAAGCTGGTTTTGGAAGTATCTGTGAGTCACGGGGACTCAGCAATCTCGCACCCTCGCGATCAAGACTATTTAAGCTTATGGGTAAGGTAAAAGGTATGAGGTGGAGCTGCAGCAAGCGACTAGCATATATGGTGGCTAACATACGCAAATGAGAGCGAGAAGAGAAGGCAAAGCACAGTCGAGGAACTATGATCAAGAAGTGATCGTAGAACAACCTACGTCAAGCATAACTCCAACACCGTGTTCACTTCCCGGACTCTGCCGGAAAGAGACCATCACGGTTACACACGCGGTTGATGCATTTTAATTAAGGTCAACTTCAGGTTTTCTACAACCGGACGTTAACAAATTCCCTTCTTCCCATAACCACGGGCACGGCTTTCGAAAGTTCAAATCCCTGCAGGGGAGTCCCAACTTCGCCCATCACAAGCTCTCACGGTCAACGAAGGATATTCCTTCTCCCAAGACATTCCAATCAGGCTCGGCATCCAGGTTACAAGACATCCTCGACAATGGTAAAACAAGTCCAGCAACACCGCCCGAATGTGCCGACAAATCCCGATAGGAGCTGCACATATCTCGTTCTCAGGGCACACTCAGATGAGACTAGCTACGAGTAAAACCAACCCTCAAGTTTCCCCGAGGTGGCTCTGCAGGCAGCTCGGTTCGGACCAACACTTAGAGAAGCACTGCCCGGGGGGGGTTAAAATAAAGATGACCCTTGAGTCTGCAGAACCCAAGGGAAGGTGGTAGGTTGTTAAATGGTAAAACCAAGGTTGGGCATTGCTGGAGGAGTTTTATTCAAGGCGAACTGTCAAGGGGTTCCCATTATAACCCAACCGCGTAAGGAACGCAAAATCCGGGAACATAACACCGATATGACGAAACTAGGGCGGCAAGAGTGGAACAAAACACCAGGCATAAGGCCGAGCCTTCCACCCTTTACCAAGTATATAGATGCATTAATTAAATAAGAGATATTGCGATATCCCAACAAGTAAACATGTTCCAAACATGGAACAAGCTCCAATCTTCACCTGCAACTAACAACGCTATAAGAGGGGCTGAGCAAAGCGGTAACATAGCCAAACAACGGTTTACTAGGACAAGATGGGTTAGAGGCTTGGTTCAACAATATAGGAGGCATGATAAGCAAGTGGTAGGTATCGCAGCATAGGCATAGCAAAAGAGCGAGCATCTAACAAGCAAAGATAGAAGTGATTTCGAGGGTATGGTCATCTTGCCTGAAATCCCGCAAGGAAGAAGAACGAGTCCATGAAGAAGCCAAACGGACGTAGTCGAACGGGTCCTCACAATCACGACGTTACCGGAACCAACCCGAAGAAGCAACACCAGAAAGAAGCACACAACATAGTAAACAACCACCACATAAACATGGCATGATGCACAATCAAGTATGATGCATGTCCGGTTTAATGAGGCATGGCATGGCAAAGTGCACAAACAATCCTACAAATTAAGTGGAGCTCATTATGCAACGGAGTTGCATTTTGAAGAAAACACCACATGACTTATTTAGTTCTCTCTCCTTTAGGTGTTCAACAAAATTAAATGTTGGTTAGCATGGCAAGAGGTGAAGCATATGAAAACTACCCATCTAGGCAAGTTTAAATGAGGCCGGAACAACAAACAACAAGTCTGGAAACTCCTCATGTGCATAATTTAGGTTTTGGTACTGTTCTGCCCTAAACCATATTTTATAGTTATTAAACATGCAAGATGATGCCACCATGTTAAACTAGGCAAAATTCTACCCCATTTACATATAAAGTTTATTAAAATCCGAGTTACGGTTATTTAGTTATGAATTAAAGCATTTTAACATGGCATAGGAGCAAATTAAAGCAAACATCAGTTTAAACATTGTAAACATGCATGAAAGTTGGATATTGTGAAACTAGACAAAATTCTAAGCAACTTTCATATATAATTCATTTTAATCCGATGCACCAATTGTAAGTTATTATATGCATGATCCACAAGGGCTTTCCTGCAAAAATGCTCTCCTCTGGAAAAATAGACAAATTGCAGATCTGAAAAAAAAACAGAGGCGGGCCGAATCAGACTGGGCCAACAGTGCATAGCGAGGTTCTCACCCAGTGGAGCTTGGCCCAAGGCGGTGGAAATAGCAGTCTGGGCGACTAGGCCGGGAGCTGGGCCTTGGGGCGCATCGGCCCACACGGGGCCCACACGAGAGGCGCCCTTCTTCCTCGTGCCCGCACGAACCGAAAGGCAGAGACGACGGCGACAGCGCACGCCGGCGAGGGAGCAACAACGGCGGGGAGGTCGCGGGGACATGGAGATGGCCGGATCTGGTCGCGCCGGGTCCATTCCGGCCGGATTCAACGGCGGTTCGTCCTGGGCGTCGGCGAGGGAGCCCTGGTGGCGGCGCTGACCACGGGGAAGCGCAGAGAGGTCACGGAGAGAAAAAGAGAAGAGAGAGAAAAGGGATAGGAGAGGGACGGGGTCGACCTGGTGGAGCTCGCTGCTGCTCCGGCGAGGATGTCGATGGGGCCTGGTGCGGGAGCTCCCTCCGCTGGAGCTCGGGGACGAGGGAGCGGGAGGCGACGCGGGGGCTGTCCCGGGCCCCAGATGGGCTTAGGTGGGCCGCGGCAGGGCTCGCACAGCCGGTGGTGGTAGGGAGCGCTGGGGTGAGGTGGCGACGCCACATGGCGGCGCAGGGGTGGCTGGAGACGGCCAGGGGTGACGTGGCACGCCCGGATTGGTCCGGGGCGCGGCGGCAGCGGCGCCAAGTGGCGGTGGGAGGCTGGATGTGCGCGGAATTCAAGGAGGAGGTGGGGATTGCGGCTGGCTAGAGGTAGGGGTAGGTTTAGGCTAGGTTTGTCCAAAAATGGGCTAGGGAAGGTGTATATATATATATAGAATGCGTTAGGGTTAGGGGGGTTTCGGAGCCCTCCGATCGTAATCGAACGGTTCCGGTCGGAGGGGGGTTTAGTGGGCTGGACTGAGAGGAGAGAAAAGAACTGCAGCCCGACACGGGAACTCCGAAGACCGAAAACGTCCGACGAAAATACGGGCAACGGTGCCGCTATATATATAACGGTTGGGCTACCAAACGAGCTCTGAATGCGACGAAACTATACAGGCGCTCTGTCTACACTATAATAAGACCGCACGCCAAGTTTCATCCCATTCCGAGAACATTTTTCGGCCACTCATGAAATGAGGTAAAAGGGGGCGCCGGAGGACATAGGAGTGTCAGATTGAGAAACGGACAACGGGGAAAATGCTCGGATGCATGAGACGAACATGTATGCAAATGCGATGCACATGATGACATGATATGAGATGCATGACACGCAAGCAATGACAAGGTAACAACAGCGAATAACTGAAGGACACCTGGCACATCGGTCTCGGGGCGTTACAAAACATATGTAAAAACAGCCCTGATCACCGTTGATACAAGATTCTTAATTAGATTCATCTGAATTATCCTGCTCAGTAGTTCTTAGATTAGAAGACACATATAATAAAACAAGTAGTACTCCTAGTTCCTTTAGTGATTTGAATCCTCACGTGTTGCAGAGATCAGATTTAGAAAAAGTAGCGTTGAGGAAGGAGCTGCGGCGTTCCCATGTCCAGGCTGGGAAGAGCCAAAAAACAGAAATCAAAGATTACTTGCAATAAGAACAACATTATCCAACGCCACCCATACATCACAAATCACAAGCTAAATAATAGACGGATACGCCCGCTTACCCTCTAGACGGTGGTCTCAATCGGTGTTTACCTTTCATGGGCGGAAACTGGTCTTGCCCTTGGATCTCTGTGAGCCACGCATAATCGCGTCCATCGCGGTCGCGCCATCGCCAGACAGGCGGGGACGCACCGGTTGAGGCAACAGCTACGGCAAACAAGGTCGGCCGGCCGCAATGGTGAATTCGGCATGGCGTTTCTGCTCACCTGAACATCGGGGCATCGGCATGGACTGGGGCGAAGCAGCCGCGCATCAGCAGGAGAGCGGAGGAGGGAACTTACTGGCTTGTCAGGAGGCGTCGGCGTACCTGCGGCAGCAGAGGAGGAGAGGCAGGCGCACGACGGGCGGCGGCTCTCCCGTGGGAAAGGGCGGCGACCTGGGGCGGGTCTCCCCCGGCGCGTGACGGGCTGCGATTTGCCGGCGACTCCCGTAGCGAAGGGCGGTGGCTCCGGCTCTCCCGCGGCGAAGGGCGGCGAC
>NC_041386.1:557720254-557724765 GCF_002162155.2 Triticum dicoccoides | reverse complement strand
GCGCGGTGGGGCGGCTCCTGCGGCTAAGGCGGCGCGAGGCTGCAGGAGTAACGGCGGGGGAGGAAGAGGAGGGGCGAGAGAGCCAGAGAGGTCGTGCGGTCGTGTGCGGGCAGCATTTTTTTTATCGACGGGGCAGATTAGCGATTGATGGATTCTAGTGGCGTAATGCGTGGTTGGTAGCGTTAAACACCGGATGATTAAGAGCCATTAGATGTTGATGATGGATGGATGTGATTGTTTGGATCTGCCCCTCTCTTTCTTTTATAGTGGTAGTAGATAAAGCATGATGGTCTTCCTATCAAAAGAAAAAAAACACGTAATGTTTTTTTTGAGCATCAGTACAGACACAAGCGCTCATATACACGCGCATACACTCACCCCTATGAACGCACACACGCACACCCTACCCCTATGAGCACCTCCGAGAGACTGAGCCGGCATATCATCTTGAGATTTACGAAGTCACCGTAGGCGCCTCGTCGTCGACGGGAACGTCTCCTCCCACTGAAAGTGTATCGCCGGAAATTCTGAAATAAATCCAGGAATAATGCAAGCACCCAGATTTGAACCCTGGTGGGTGGGGGTACCACTGTCCACCTAACCAACTCAACCACAGGTTGATTCGCAAAAAAAACCACGTAATGTTAATGTTATGTAAAGTTCCTAATCTAACCCTCTCCCCCTGATTTTAACAGGGATGGCCCCTCCTGTTCTAATCTTCAATCCTGACTTGTCACGTTTTATTTGTTACTTAAAATACGCAAAAACTAGCACGTAGACTCTTTTTTAAAATCATGGGGCATCTACAGATTGCTAGGTTGGCCGGTTGGGTTCCCCTTATAACGCACGTTCGTGTGTCCCTCCCACGTACTCGTCGACCTAGCAACTACAGTAGTTTGAACCGCGAGCAGCACGTTGATCGTTTCGGGCATGGCGATCCAGCCGATAACGTGGGTGGTTTTCCTGTTGCTCGCGCTGTCGTCGTCGTGGCCCATCGCGGAGGCGTCGCACCGCGTCTTCCCCGACTTGCAGTCCCTGGAGGCCGAGGGCGGGCGCGCCGTCGACGTCGACGACTCGCTCCGCACCGGCTACCACTTCCAGCCCCCCATGCACTGGATCAACGGTACGTACTTATGTGCAGATTGAATACCTCGCTGATCTTGATCGACATTGTCTTTCGCTATCTTGATTTTTCGATGCGTACGTGTGTGCACTGCAGATCCTAATGGCGTGATGTACTACAAGGGCGTGTACCACCTCTTCTACCAGTACAATCCCAAGGGGGCCGTGTGGGGCAACATCGTTTGGGCGCACGCCGTGTCCACGGACCTCGTCAACTGGGTCATGCTCCAGCCGGCCATCTACCCCACGGCGCCCTTCGACGTCAACGGCTGCTGGTCCGGCTCCGCCACCGTGCTGCCCGACGGCACGCCGGCCATCATGTACACCGGCATCGATGGCGACGGCCGGCAGGTGCAGAACGTCGCCTACCCCAAGGACCTCTCGGATCCTTATCTCCGGGAGTGGGTCAAGCCCGACTACAACCCCGTCATCGCGCCGGGCCCCGGGATCAACGCCACCGCGTTCCGTGACCCGACGACGGCGTGGCGGGGACCCGACGGGCTCTGGCGCCTGGTGGTCGGGACCAAGGACAACCACCGGGGCATCGCGGTGCTCTACCGCAGCCGGGACTTCCGGCGTTGGGTGCCGGTGCGCCGACCGCTGCACCACGGCGACACCGGCATGTGGGAGTGCCCGGACTTCTACCCCGTCACCTCCCATGGCGTCCTTGGTGACGTAAAGCACGTGCTCAAGGTGAGCCTCGACCTAACACGGTTCGAGTACTACACCTTCGGCGCGTACGACCACGCCACTGAGACCTACGTGCCGGATGCGGCGCTCGCAGATGGCAACGACGGGCTCCGCTACGACTATGGTAACTTTTATGCGTCCAAGACGTTCCTCGACCCGGCGAAGCACCGCCGCATCCTGTGGGGTTGGGCCAACGAGTCAGACTCCACGGCCGACGACGTCAGGAAGGGCTGGGCCGGCGTGCAGGCCATCCCCAGGAAGATCTGGCTTGCGGCGAACAGCAAGCAGCTCATGCAATGGCCGGTCGCCGAGGTCGAGTCCCTCCGCGGCAACCACGTCAATATCACCGACAGGCTCATCAAGGGTGGGGACTACTTCGAGGTCCTCGGGCTCACGACGCCGGCGCAGGCCGACGTGGAGGTATCGTTCGCGGCGATGGACCTGGACAAAGCCGAACCGTTCGACCCGGCATGGCGCGGCGCCGACGCGCAGACGGTGTGCGCGGCGCGGGGTGCGGACGTCAAAGGCGGCGTGGGGCCGTTCGGGCTGTGGGTGCTCGCGTCCGACGAGCTCAAGGAGAGGACGGCGGTCTTCTTCAGGGTGTTCAAGGACGGCGACGACGGCAAGCACGTCGTGCTGATGTGCAACGATCCCTCGAGGTCGTCCTACGCCGACCACCTCTACAAGCCAAGCTTCGCCGGATTCATCGACGTCGACATTGTGAAGGCTGGCGGCAAGATACCTCTCAGAACCTTGGTACGTTACACCTACTTCTTTGATTCCAAATTATTTGTCGCAGGTATGAATGTATCTAGATGTATTTTAGTTCTAGATACATCCTTTTCCCCGACAAGTAATTTGGAACGGAGGAAGTAGCTACTGGTAGTACTACATATCAGCATGTTTGGGGGCCAAATGTGTGTACTTTTCTTGATCCGGGCTTCTAGTTTTTTTGTAACTAGCAATTGATGCTCTACGCTGCATTGTGCGCAGATCGACCACTCCATGGTGGAGAGTTTCGGAGGGCACGGCAGAATAAGCATATTGTCGAGGGTCTACCCGACAAAGGCCGTCGGCGACAAGGCGCGCCTCTACGTGTTCAACCACGGCGAGTCAGACATCAAGGTTACGCACCTGAATGCGTATGACATGCGGTCGGCCAAGATCAGCACGGATATCAATCAACTGACCAGATGATCGACGCGCATGATAATTGCACATTTGTATAGCTAGATTATTAGGAAATAAGTATCAAATAACAGACTTGAGGTGTCATGATACCAGAGGCTAGACAGGTTATTTGCTGTGTATCTTTTAGTTACTGCAAACTAGTATGCACTGCATTGATGATGCTCTAAAACTCAAACAAACATTGATGTTGATATTCAAAAGTCAATAAGTTTCCCAGCACTATAAACTCGTCAGTATGAAGGATGCAATCTGTAAAATACCATTAACATCTCAAGAATTGTCTGCAAAAAAGAACGTCACATTCCCTCCCAAGAACATATGCTCAAGGTGAGCCTCGATCTTACGTGGTTCGATTACTACACCTTTGGCACATACGACCATTCCACCGAGACGTACGTGCCCGATGCGGCGCTCACGGACGGAAACGACAGGCTCCGCTGCGACTACGGTAACTTGTACGCATCCCAAACGTTCCTCGACCCGGTGAAGCAACGCCACATCCTATGGGGTTGGGCCAACGAGTCGGACCCCAAGGCAAAATTTATAGCAAAAGGGGAATGCTAAAACTCAGTCGACTAAGACTTTATGAAGTCTCAGTCGACGAGATTAGCTCTCCAGTTTCATCGACCTGTTTCAATCGCTGATGTATTCTTCCTTTTCAAAGCACACTAGGCCTTCCATTACTTGGGTTGTGGGTTGTGGCTTGCGGCCCTTTCTTTTGTGATTGTCTGTTTTTATATTCTCGTAGTCGTCCCATGTAAATATTTGTATGTTTTTTCTTTTTCTTTTTTGCTGGGTTGTGTGCACCGTGTATGTACAGAAGAAAAAAAATTGAACACATAGAAGAAGAAAGTTAATTGGGCAGATGACTTTCTGTTTATGTATACAGTATACATCTGTACTTGTATTTCCATTTTCGATTTTTTTTATCTTTCTTGTTTAGGAAATATGGAACATTTATATTTTTTAGGAACCTACATTTTGACATTGCGTGAACAATTTTTATTCTCACATGTTGTTGTCTTATTTTTTAATTCTGAGATGTGGTTGCCTTTTCTACATGACTTTTGTTTTATTTGCTTATTTGCATCCTGTCTTTTTTTTTACTTTGTTTCTTTGTGTATTACCCAAAAACAAATTTTTATTGTGTTTATATGCTATGTGTCTTTTTTTTCACAGGCGTACACCGTAAAGTTGCATGCCTCACATTAGGCATGCAACTACAAGTGTCGCCCTTGACTACAACTGACCTTTGTTTTGTCGGAGAACAGTGGGAGAGGGAAGGAGTAGTTACATGTTTGTCACTAAACATGCAATTGCAAATTTCGCCCTCAACTGCAACTGCATGTCCACACAAGCGACTACAATTGACTTTTGCTCCATCGATGGGCGGCAGGAGGGGGGTAGTTGCATGCTTCAAACTAGGCATGCAACTGCAAGTGTTGTTCTTGACTGCAACTGCATGTCTACCCACCCGATTGCAACTAAAAATTTTCTTAAGTCGAAGG
>NC_041386.1:557586569-557719548 GCF_002162155.2 Triticum dicoccoides | reverse complement strand
AACTGTAAGTTTTGCCCCCGACTGCAATTGTATGTCTACCCATCCGACTTCAATTGTCCTTTGTTTCGTTGGAGGGTGGCCAAAGAGGGGGGAGTTGCATGTTTGACACTAGGCATGCAACTGCAAGTGTCGCCCTTGAGTGAAACTGCATGTCAACGCACCCTACTGCAACTGACCTTTGTTTTGTCGGTGGGCGGCGGGAGAGAGAGGGGGAGGGGGGGTAGTTGCATGTCTGACGCCCGGCACGCAACTGCAAGAGTCGCCCTCAATTGCAACCGATGCTTGTTTTGCTGGAGGGCGGTGGAAGAGGGACACTTGCAGTTAATTTGCTCCTTTTCCCCTTTAATATGATTTTCATTTCCCATTAGTAGAAATACATTTCCTTGCATGTATATGAATATTTTAAAAAATACATGTTTAAGGATTTTTAAATAATTAGTGAGCACTTTTCAAATATGCAGTGAACATTTTTTCAATACGCGATGAACAATTTTCTAGATTTTTTCATGCAATTCTTATTAAATGTTCATGCATTTAAAAAATTGTCCATATTTGAAAACATATTTCATATTTCTTTTAAACTGTCCATAAAATTGAAAACTGTTCACGGTTCTTAAAAAATGCTCATGTGATTTTCACTTTTAAAAAATTGTTCGTGTAACAAAAATGGTGTATATATTCTATATACCTATGTGTTTGACCTTTGTCCTTCTGTACTTTAACAACAGCATGCAACAACTTCATAGCTCGCGGGCAAGCAATAGCAAGCACAAAACTATTATTTTTTCTTCAATATCTTTTCTTTGTGTTCAAATACTTTGTATTTTTTCACGAACGAAAAAATGACAATAAGTTACATGCCCATATAAAAAACAACACAAGCATGCATCGTATTGCATACAAGATTTTTTCCGGCAAAAAATAATGCTATGATTTGAACAAAAAAATTACCTCACTCGTTGAGGTTGTAGCTGGATAGCAAAACACATACTCCCTCCGTTCCTAAATAATTGTTTTTTTAGAGATTTTAAATGGACTACCATATACGGATGTATATAGACATATTTTAGAGTGTAGATTCACTCATTTTGCTTCGTATATAGTCACTTGTTGAAATATCTAAAAAGGCAAATATTTAGAAACGGAGGGAGTATTATACTTGCAGTTGTACATCCCAAGTACAAGAAGAGGAAAAAAAATCTGGCAACAAAGCAACAGATCACAGGGGAAAAGATGAGATAAAAGCCCAGTAGAAATACAAAGCCAGCCCATAGCAACAAAAACATGCAAACAGTTCCATAAACAAAGCAGGCCTAGTTTGTACATATGCTGATATCATATACGTATGCTGATGTCATCAGTCGATCGAGACTTCGCGAAGTCTCAGTCGACTGAGATCTAAACAAACCCATAGCAAAAATTAGGTTGTCCTATGCCGACAACCTCTACAAGCCGACCTTCACCGGCTTCATTAACGTTGACGTTGTCGAGACCGACAGTAAGATACCTCTCGGAACCTTTGGTACATTACACCAACCTACTACACCACTGTCTTAACAGTGGTACTCCCTCCTCAAAATATAAGACGAAATTGACTTTGCTCGGTCTTTGATGCATGACTTTGACCGTTAATATATGTCAAAATATATGTATTAAACATGTATAAATGGCACAATCGTATTTGTGTTTTGAAACAATTTTATTTTATATGTCTGCATACTAATTTTGTAGACCACATGAAAATCATAATCAAAGTTGTATAACAAAGACCAGAAAAGTCAATTGGTGCATTCTGCGCAGATTGACCACTCCATGGTGGAGAGCTTAGGAGGCCACGACAGAGCATATTGTGAGGGTCTACGCCACAAAGGCCGTCGGCAACAAGGCATGCTGCGGGCCAGACGTCAAAGTCACGCACCTGAACGTGTACCACATGCGGTCGGCCAAGATCAACATGGACATCGATCAACTGATCAGATGATTGACGCGGAAGATGTACATTTGTATAGCTAGATTATTAGGTAGTATCTAATAACAGACTTGAGGTGTCATGATATGAGAGATTAGATGGGTTATTTTGCTTTGTGTCTTTCACTTCCAAGTAATTTGTCTCTGAACTCTTTGATCATAACCCCTTACTTCTGTGCAGATGTTCAGATCATAACTCCCTTGGTCTTGGTTAGGAAATTTGTCTGTGATCATAACCCCTTACTTCTCTCCCCAGGAGATGAAAGTAAGGATGCGCCTAATCCTAGAGAGTTTCAGTTTGACCTAACTTGGTTGAAAAATGATGAGTTCTACACCCTGGTTGAGAAATTTGGTCTAGAGTTGCATATGTTGTTGATCCTATTGATATTCTCAACATTAAACTTAGGAGAATTAAGTTAGACTTTTAAGGGCTGGGGGTCTAATAAACATGGTTATGATAAAAAGAGAGAAAGATTTGAGGATGGAACTATCCTTATTAGAAGAATTAGAGGAAGTTCGTCCTTTAACTCCTGAATTGTATAACAGAAAGCTGGATGTGAATTTTGAGCTTCATGAGATCCTAGTTAATGAAGAGATCTTTTGGCTTCAACGATAACACGAGCGTTGGCTGCTCAAAGGTGATCTAAATACTAACTATTTTTATAAGATTGCTAATGGGCATAAAAGGAAAAATACTATTCATCCTCTGAAACGTGGAGAGGTGGAAACTGAGGGTACGAATAACCTTATCACCCACACTACTGAGTACTATAAAAACCTGTTTGGTCCTGCTCCTGGGAACCAATTTCATACGAATCCTGACACGTGGGGGGGGGGATGAGAAACTCAATGATAGGGATAATAATTATCTGATTAGAAACTTCTAGGAGGAGGAACTAAAGGAGCCTATTTGCTATGGAGGCTAATAGGGCTCCTGGGCCTGACAATATTCCTGCAGAATTCTACTAGTGGTGCTGGCATATTGTCAAAAATAAAGGACTTGTCGTCCCATGTCAACATCACGAATGTGCTCGTCAAGGGTGGGGACTACTTAGAGGTCCTCGGGCTCACGACACCAGTGTAAGACGACGTTGAGTTGTCATTCTCGGCGATGGACTTGGTTAGAAAACATCTGGGCCTCTAGGCCCTTTTGCTTTTAAAGACTATACCATAGCTGGGGGCCATGCCCCCCCCCCACCCCGAACTGCAAAATGGCCACTGCACCTTAACATGATTGATGCTCCTGCACTAACTAACAATTGATGCTCAATTGTGCATTCCGCGCAGATCGGCCGCTCCATAGTTCAGAGCATCGGAGGCCGCGATAAGATGAGCATCCTACCTTCGGGAGTGGGTCAAATCAGAATTCAACCCCGTCATCATGCCAGGGTCAACGCCACCGCGTAACGTGACCCGACAAATGCGTGGCAGGGACCCGATAGGCTCTGGTGCCTGATCATCGGGACCAAGGACAACCACCGGGGCCTTGTGGTGCTACATCAGAGCCGAGACTTCTGGCACTGGGTGCTGGTGCGCCGAGAGCTACACCACGGCGACACCGGCATGTCGGAGTGTGTGGACTTCTACCCTGTCACCTCCCATGGCGTCCTCGGCGATGTAAAGCACATGCTCAAGGTGAGCCTCGACTTGACGCGATTCGGGTACTACATCTTCGGCGCATACAACCACGCAACCAAGACGTACGTGCCGGACATCGTGCTCGCAGACTCCACCGGGACGCCGTGCTCTTAAACTAAGGACCCTGATAAATGCCGCACGTATGACACAAACACATGGCAACTGCAGGCGGTTTTGATGCCAAGTTTAGTGATGCAAGACGGCAAGTTTCAGTTTTTTTTGGTTTGTTTTTCTTTTCGGATGACAATTTTAGTTGTAAAAAAAACCAGACCCGGAGTACTTCATGCCACACGTATGGCACTTATCATTTGAGTAAACTAATATATGTCATTTTTTGTTGTTGAAAGTGCATGTTTTGTACTACTATTTATTTTCTTGACGACACACAGCGGCGTGCACTGCGCGGTGCACCATGACCGTTTCACCTGCTGCACTGCTGAACCGGGCACCATCACCAAGTTTCACCTGCTGCACTGCCGAGCCCCGAGCGTGCGAAGGAGGCAACACACATGCATAAAGCGCGACAGAGTGCACCAACTACACACGCTTCCCCGTATGACCCGGCCGGCCCGGCCGGGTCTTTTTCTTTGCCTCCCATCTAAGAAAGGTTCCGGTTCGCTGCCATTAGCACTGTACATACCACCGTGCTCCGTCTACTGTATGCATAGAGAGCAGTATCTAGCTAGATCAGGTAGCTTTAGTAGACACCCTTTGTCACATATTCCGGCTGTTCCATGAAGTGTCCTTTCATATCTTTGGTAATCGTTACGCCGCCGCCGATGGACTACACCAAGACAAGTACGTACGTATATATGCATATGTTGGAGTAGCTAATACGAGTTCATGTAAAGATAGCCTTGTTCGATCAGTGTGCTACGTATTCGCGCGCTTACGTACAGACTGCATGGTGCTATTCGTATCTATCTATGTATATATACGCAAGGACTCCCCGGCCGGCTTTAAATAAAGGGTAAGCCGCAAGCTGATCAAAGGTGAGCTAAAAATGGAGAAGGCGCCGTCCATCGGCTCCAGCAGCTGGGTGATGGAGATGGAGAGGACGATCGGCGACATCGACCCGGCGGTGGAGATGGCGCGCTGGAAGCGGCACTCCATCTACCTCGTCCCCGAGCGCATCAAGAACCTGCACAACACCAAGGCGTACCGGCCGGAGCTCGTCTCCCTCGGCCCCTTTCACCACGGCGAGCCCGACCTGCTCCCCATGGAGGAGCACAAGCGCCGGGCCGTGGTGCACCTCGTCAAGCGCTCCGGGAGGCCGCTGCGGGAGTTCGTCAACGCCGTGGCCGAGGTCACGCAGCAGCTCCAGGAGGCGTACAAGGACCTCGGCACCGAGTGGCGCGGGGACGATAACCGGCAGCGCTTCGTCGAGCTCATGCTCACCGACGGCTGCTTCCTGCTGGAGGCCATGAGGATGGACGCGCTGCGGGGGAAGGTGCAGGGCGACTACGCGCCCAACGACCCCGTCTTTAGCCAGTACGGTTACCTCTACTTGTGGCTGTATATCCAGTCCGACATGGTCGTCATGGAGAACCAGCTGCCACTGCTTCTTCTCCACAGGCTATTCCTTGTTCTCGACCATGACAAATATCAGGTACGTACTCATTACTCTTTTCTCATATTTTCCATTTTCATTTATTTCATATGATAATAAATACCATCCTACCATTTTCTCCCAACTACAAGTATTTCGGTACAGAAGGAGTACCATTTACTAGAATAACATGGAGCATCAAAATAGCAGGTTCAAACTGCTTTGTACTAAAATTTAAATTGCGCATATATAGATACTTTTCTTTTGTAGATACACACACACTGTCAAATTACTGAGCTGTTAAAAGTGACTAAAAAGTAAATGTGTATGTGTTTCGATGCAGAATGCACGTTAGATGTAACCCTCTATATATGTCAACTTTCCTACAGGATGCTCGAGAGATAAGAAAGTTGGTGCTTGATTCCCTTTGTCCTTGGCGCCGACATGTGGTTGATATAAACCCCCTCGGGCTCCATCCCCTCGACATCTTACACCAAAGCCTTACCCATGACGACCACCAAGATCGCAAAGGTTCGAAGGCGTATGTCATGCCCTCCGCGATGGAGATCTATGAAGCAGGAATCCATTTCAAGGTGAGCGACACCGACAGCCTCCTCGACGTCCACTTCGAGCATGGCGTGCTAAGCATGCCGGCGGTTAGGGTCAACGAAGGCACCGAGAAGAGGTTCCTCAATCTAATGGCATTCGAACGGCTCCACCCTTCTGCTGGCAATGCCGTGACGGCCTACGTAATCTTCATGGACAACATGATTAGCTCGGCCAAGGATGTCGCCCTGCTCAGATCTAAGATGATTATCGAGAGTGGGTTGGGCAGCGATGAAGAGGTCGCTAAGCTCCTAAACAACACGCTAAACAAGGGAGGAGTGATGAGCCCTTCTAGTAGGCTCCACGATGTGCAGCGACAGGTGAATGCCCACTGCAGGAAGAGATGGAACAGGTGGCGAGCTAACTTCATACAAACCTACTTGAGAAACCCTTGGGTGTTCATTTCCCTCGTCGCCACCATTATTCTACTAGTTGCCACACTTTTGCAGACCTTCTATACGGTTGCACCCTTTTACAAGCTAATATCCTAGCAGTAGTAAGTTAGTATGCCATCCCTGCCAAATTATAGTGCATATAAGATTTTTTTTTTCAAAGTCAAACTTTGTAAACTGTGACCAAATTTATACTAAATAAACATTTACAATACAAAATGTACACCATATACAAATATAGTGGTATTGGTTTGGTATAGAAAATATCGATATTTTTTTCTATAAACTTGGTCTAGTTTTATGAAGTTTGGCGATTTGATAAAAGAAATCTTATGTGCACTATAATTTGCAAGGAGCAAGTACCATCTAAATGTACATTCGATACTGTGTTTTTAAGCATATAATGTGTGTTAACAACATGTATATAAGTTTCGTTCATTATGGACATCTATGCAACGAATAATTTGGGAATAAATTGATGTATCTTGACTAAAAAAGCTTTTGTTTACAACTACAAAATTGTTTAATCCAAATAACCTTTAAGATTTCATGAATAGAATATAAACTTGGGTATGTGACAACCTCAAGTTCACAAAAATGGACAAATGACTCCCCTCTTCCCCCGCCCTGATGCATGGAAGGTGGTTTTGGAGCATGGGTTTGTTCGCGTGGTACGTTACTCTCTCCCCCGCTCCCTCTATTCATCATACACACGGGTCATGCCCACTCAACGTTGGAAGTATTTTTACTCTTTACAACGGTGACTACATGTCGAGCCCGGCCCGTACCCTCGCCATGGACAGGGTCTGCCACAAGAGATGTAACCCCCTTTGTCGTGACTGCCTTGATAGGGACAACATATTCCAATCTCTTATCGAACTGCTTGCTCAACCCAATCCGCCAGCCTTGCAAGCAGAGATAAATTAAACAGCTAGAAATCCTTGAACCCTAGGCCTCCCATGCCTTTGGGTTGCATCATGTCCTTCCAAGAAACCCAGTGTGGCTTTCACTGTCCATCTATACTTCCCCACCTAAATTTCCCGATTAACATGTTTAGTTTCTCACATAGACCCCTTGGAAGCTTGAAGCAAGACATAGAGTATACAGGCACAACTTGGGCTACTGACTTTACCAAAATTTCTTTCCCCGCCATTGACATAGTTCTTTCAATATATCCCTGGACCTGCTCCATAAGCGATCCTTTAAGTATTTAAATGCCCCATTTGTGGATGACGCCGCATCAGATGGCATCCCAAGATATTTTTCGTTCAATGTCTTGTTCGCAACTTGTAGCAATCCCTTTTATGTCCGTCCTAATATTTTTAAGGACATCTTTACTGAAGTAGATTGATGATTTTGCAAAATTTATCTGTTGCCCTGTAGCCAAACAGTAAGTGTCCAACACCTAGTGCACCTCAGATGCTCCTACGCCATTAGCCTTGAAGAACAATAGGCTGCCATCTACAAATAAAATATGGTTTACTGATGGGGACAAAGGGACCATCTGCAGACCATGAAGATTGATGACTCACTTTTTGATTTGAGGAGGCTCGAAAGGCCCTCTGTTGCCAAGAAGAACAAATATGGAGAGGTCAGACCCCCCCTATCGGATTGTTCGTGATGGTGTAAATTCCTGAAGTTTCTTCCCATTAAATAAAACTGAAAATTTCGCCGAGCTTATCGTACTCATCACAATGCTCACCCACCTTTCAGTAAATCCCAGTTTTAACATAACTGCTTGGAGGTAAGCCCATTCGAATCTATCATAGGCTTATGTGATTGTATGGTTATTATTGTAGGACTTCAGCCACACATTTTTTTCCACTTGATTTTAGTTTAGAGCTCTTACAAATTGTTTATGTGATTCTATGGGTATACACTCACATTAGTGTAAACCCAAGTTCTTTGGATTCTTGTGAAATTTAAAAAGTCATGGTATCTATGTCGGATACTTCATGTTTTTGTCATTTGCATTCAATAATCCATCCTTTCAAAAAATAAATTTTCTTTTGGAAAGTTACTATGAATTAAATGCCATTTTTTGTAGTGGTGAAATGCCTAGATGTGATGGTATAGTCCTACACTTACAAAGCACCTATCTCTAGCGATACTTCCTATACGATCGCAAATGATATTCCTAATTTCTTTTGAGGAGTAAAGCAATGCTTTATTCATCAAATATCACAGTTTGTGGGATTACATTTGGGTCATGGGGTTGCATAACCCACATGTGGCGACCCTGGCCTAAATAGAGGGAGAATCTAGCTAAATTATGAGCATCCTCATTACCTAAATGAGGTTCAAAAGAAAAATGACAATTAAAACTAGTTGCTCTAGACTTGATATCACCGATGATCACACCATTGTGTCCCCGACCACCATTTGCCATATCATTAACAACCTACTTCGGATATGAGGCAACAACAAAATTGTGGAGTCCAAGGTCTTCAGCCAGTGCTAGACCTTCGTGACACGCGATTGTCTCAAGTGTGTTAGCGGCGTGCATACCAAATATCACTAGAGATGAGCTTCGCAAATAATTCCCATAGAAGTCACGACAAACCACAACACTAGTGCAGAACCGGGCAATAGCACCGGTTCGTAAGGCCCTTTAGTAACGTGTGGGCACTAAAGCCCCCCCCCCCCCCTTAGTACCGGTTCAGCACGAACCGGTGCTAAAGGGCAACCACGTGACACGAGCCAACTTCGGGGGCAGGGTGCCCTTTAGTACCGGTTGGTGACACCAACCGGTATTAAAAGGTTGGGGGGTTTGGGTTTATGATTTCTTTTTCATTTAATTTTGTGTTTTCCATTTAATTCTTTTTCGTTTGCTGGTATTTTACGATACTACATATTGTACACGTTATGCATATATATAAATAGAATTTCTAGTAGAACCGATCATTATATATATATATATATATATATATATATATATATATATATATATATATATATATATATACATAAACACTATTCTGATCACGGGATCAGAATAATATTCTAATCACAACATGAACTTCCCGAGTAACTCACCTGACCTTCCCCGAGTACTAGGTTGAACTTCAGCTAAAAGGTGTTCAAATAGGGCTTGCGATATACCGTTGGATAGCTATGGACATCAGTATCATGACCCAAGTTAAAATTTTGGCAAAATATAAGCGGTTTAAGAGCAGTTTTGAAAACTATTTTTTTCTTCACACAAAAAACGTGAATCGTATTTTCGATCGTATTTTTAAACTGTTTATCGGAATGAGGCAAATAATATGGCGTTGGAAAGCTGCTGCAAAACCGCTCCTTTCACATGTTGAAAGTTTTCTCTAATTCCCTACGGTTAAAAAGTAATTCAGAAAATCGTAAAATTTCGTAAACCGAACACCCGAGTTCATATTTTTGACGTTATTTCTAAATGGCTAATCCAATTGAGGCAAATAATATGGAGTTGGAAAGCTTATGAAAATGCGCTACTTTTTTATGTTAAAAGTTTTTTCTAATTTTGAATGGTTTAAAAGTAATTTAGAAAATAATACAAGTTCCACCGAGTTCGTATTTTTGAGCTAATTTTTTAACCGTACGTCCAAATGCAGCAAATGATATGGCGTTGGAAAGCTTGAAGAAATGCGAAACGTTTTGGTATGTATTGTTTCTCCTAATTCACTACGGTTTTATGTCAGTTTTGAAAATGGTTAAAAACGTATTTTTGCCGTAATTTCTACAAACTTTATCGGAATGGGGCAAATAATATACCGCTAAAAAGCTACGGAAAATGCGAAACTTTTTCATGTTGATGGTTTTTTCTGATTCCTAGCCGTTTTCAAGTAATTTCGAAAACGGCGGGATCATGCGTTCTGCCTTTATCGCAAAACAGATTCTTTGAAAATGCACCGCGTGAAGAACCTGGATTTCTCGGCGCGTGTACGTGAACTTCACTCTGTTTTTCACGTGATTTTTTGCCCGTAGCTCTCCATCCACTCACCGGAATTGAGCAAATGATATACCGATGGAAAGCTGCTGTAAACACGCAACTTTCCCGTGTTGATCGTTTTTTCATACTCGCGACAAATTTAGAAGTTTTTCATCTCCAATTCATTCACTATAGTAGTCGAACTTCGGGCTGTTTTCACGTTGAACTTCTGTGACGTATTTTCGTTTTTAATTTTCCCATCCATTTCGTCAGTGTTACATAAATGATATTATTTTTATACAAACCTCTCTTACGATAATTTTTTTAAATTTCTTGGACGAGGACTTGAACTTACACAAATGATATTCCTGTTGTTTTGAAGTAAATTAGAAAATGATGAGATCATAATTTATGCCTTCATCGCGAATGGAAATGCACTGTGTGAAGTAGTTGAACTTCCCGCGCACGTCTGTTTGAACTTCACTCTGTTTATGACGTGATGTTTTTGCATATAACTCTCAAACCACTTACCGGAATTGAGCAAATGATATGCCGATGGAAAGCTGTTGCAAACACGCAACTTTTTCGTGTTGTTCAGTTTTTCATACTCGCGGCGGTTCAAAATAATTTTTTGAATGCGTAAAAATGTGTTTTTAACGGTATACATAAAACTTTTAAACCATTCATCGGAATATAGCATATAATATACCATTGGAAAGCTTATGAATAGGAGCATCTTTTTCATGTAGACACACGTTACAAATTTTTATCGTTTAAGAGCAGTTTTATAAATGGAAAAAACAACGTCGTTTTTGCCTGTTTTTATATATAATTGAAGGTCGGACGTCTCGCACTAGAGATCTTGAACTTCACCGGGGGAGCACGTGAACTTCTTGCAACAAACCTTTTAACATTTTTGTTTTCTACTCTTATATTACTATCTGAAATGCATTCCTTGCAGTATTGAACTTCTCGTTGTTTCACCTTGAACTTCTGTCATGCTTTTTGTTCAACCTCTCTCACAAGATTTTTTAACTTTCTCGGGCAGAGCACTTGAACTTCTAGTAACAAAACTTTCGGCCCTAGCTTTTTTATTCTTTTTAATACAAAATATACGCCGTGTAGTACGTGAACTTCTGGCAGTTATCAACCTAAGCTTCTCTCGGTTACGTGAAAATATCTGAGTGTTTTATAGACCTTGAACCACTCTATCTTTTTTATTTGAACTTCATTGTGTATTCTTAGAAATGTGGAAATTGGAGTTTTTTAGAAATATCGAACTTCTTCCTTATTTCAAATTGAACTTATTGGTTTTATTCTTTAGTAACTAGAAAATTTTGATTTTTTTAATAAATATCAAACTGCTCCGCTTTTTCCAATTGAACTTCTCGGTTCTATTCATTAGTAATGAGAAACCTGAGTTTTTCTATATACATTGAACTGCTCCATTTTTTAAAATTGAACTTCATGGTTTTAATCTTTAGTATTGGGGAAATCTGAGTTTTTTATGAACATCAAATAGTTTCATGTTTTTAATTAGGACTTCTTGGTGTTATTCATTAGTAATGGATCAAATCCTGGTTATGTAATAAATATCGAACCGCTCAATTACTTAAATTTGAACTTCTAGAATTTTTTAGGAATGGTGAAAATCCTTTTTTATATAAATTTGAAGTGCTCTATTTTTAAAATTTGAACTTCTAATTTTTTTAATTTAGCAATGCTAAAAATACATTTTTATAAATTTCATTCTCATCTAACTTTTTTGGTTTCACCTATTAAACTTAATAAAACAATATAGTTTTATTTTATTCTGCAAACTTAGTATGTTTCGTGTGGTGATCCTTTTGATTTTTTGTACCGTGATACTTTCTTCCTTTTGTTCTCGTTTGAACTTCGTCTTTTTTTAATGATGAACTTCCTTTTTGATTTTCTGTGACGTGATACTTTCTTCATTTTGTTCTCATTTCAACTTCGTCTTTTTAGTGATGAACTTCCTTTTTTATTTTTTGTGACATGATACTTTCTTCCTTTTGTTCTCGGTTGAACTTCGTCTTTTTTTAATGATGAACTTCTACCGTGATTTTTACATGGTTTTTTCCCATGTGTTTTGAAGTGAGAGAGTGAATGAAATCTGCTTGTTTATCTCATTGAAGTTTTGAGGTTTTTGAATGTTATTTTTCTTCTTTATTGTCAAGTATTTCGTATCTTGAAATTTAACCATTCTTGTTAAGTAGTGAAAATATTAAAACAAATAATTTTGAATTCTTTTATAATGTTCTAGTGTGAATCAGAGTTAAAAGATACAAGCTTCATAGCTGATCGTGAGCGCTAGGTAAATAGAACGTTGCTTTTCTCTTAACCACAAGTTATTTTATCACTGAATAGTAACACACATTCCTTATCCTCTCACACACCACACGTTTCATATCCACACCACGTAGGCACACTACTCTTTTATCTCTATCACTCCATAATTTTCTCGCTTTGTCATGTTCCTGGTAACGCCCAAATTGGCTGTGCAAGCAAAAACAAGCAGTAGCAGTAGTAGCTCGGTGCTGGCCATTCTTCTCCTCTGTTGGCAGTAGTAGAAACACATAAATTAAAATGGTGCTGCCACCGTAGCCTACACCGCACAGCGAAACGTTGCTGTTGCCAGGGCCCCACCAGCTGAACTTTCATCCCGCGCCAAGCTGAACTTTTGTGAACCTAAAGATGTAGTTGAAGAGCAAGAGCAACAACTTGATATCTCTGTCGTCCTTGTGGTGTCGAGGAGGGGTGCAGGGAGACGCTGGCAGTAGTGGGGCACCACCTCGGTAGGCTTCGAAGGCCGGCGCAGGCAACCCGGTAGATCAAATAGTCCAGAACTCCAGATTTAGACGACCTGAAACAAGCTGGCAAACTGTACGTGTTTCTAACCCAATAGAACTCTGAACCTTCTGAAGAAAAACCATGGTTTGAACGACTGTTAGGATAACATTCAGCCCTAGAATATTTACTGAAAAGCAAACACAAATGTAATTGCTCTCCTGTGGCTTCTAACCCAATAGAACTCTGAACCTTTTTGAAGAAAAACAATGGGTTGAAGAAGACTGTTACGATAATATTCAGCCGTAGAATATTAAGTAGGGCGCATGCGACGACGCTGATGGGTAAAGGGCGCGACCTGCAACTCGAGGAGACCGTGACCTGCAGCTGGTTAGCACGTCGCCTGCTAGTGTTTCGAACGGCCGCAGTAGTCTCCATGGTACAGCTGAACTTCAGACATCAAAATCCGGAGCTCCTTCTGCATATTTTTGGAAGCAGTATTTGCTGCGGATCAGAATCAAATAGATAGAGAATTAGCACCTAGTGATAGACACACATCAGCCAGTCGTCCCGGCGAGAGAGTAGGTGCACCAGCAGCTAGCTACAGATTTTTTTCATGGAACAAGCAGTGCATGCCCCACTACAATAAACAAGGGAATGTAGAACACTGCAAGAATTTCCCGGAAGAATAAACAAACAGAGGACCACATCACACGTACTTGAAACTGATGGAACTAGTATTCTTGTGTGTGGCAGCGTTTCAACAAACACAAGATATGCACCCATATAGATAATTAGACAAAGTTACTTAGCTCTTCATGGCCATTGTCGAGCACGACAATACTTAACTTTCTCAATGTACATATACACGCCAAATTGAAAATACTAGGAGTGCTGGAGCGAATTGAAAAAACAATACCGAACTTACTCAATGTATACTAAACGAAACACAGACATATTCATCTCGGTGATGCACATGACAAAATAGAATTGCTGGAGCAAATTGAACTGCCAGCCCTCGGTGAATTGTCTGCAAGGAGGTCATGAGGTGGAGGAGGGGGCAGAGAGGGAGATCTCACCTCTGCTGTCAAGCGAGCAGACAAGGAGGGACTGCACGCACGGACGAGGTTGGACTGCGCCACGGATCCCGGCCGGAGTGATGTGTGATTGCGGTGTAGGCGGCGACGTGGGGAGGCAGGAGGTGTCATGTCGAGTGCACGCGGCAGGCGGCGTGCTTGGGATCGCCGGGACATGGATGCGGGGCGTCGGATCCCGCCCAGCGGCGTAGGATCTTGGGGGTGGTGGAGGTACGGGATCCTGTTGGGGGTCGGCGGAGGCGCGTCCGCGGGAGGATATCGGGGCGGGGCAACGGCAGGAGGACGGTGCGCGGCCGCTGGAGAAGACCGGGGGCAAGGCCGCGGCAGGAGGAAGGCGCGTGGCCGCAGCAAAAGGGCGGCTGCAGGGCCACGGGATGAGGCCGGCGGCGGTTCCGTGGGAGACGGGCGGCGGCGATTTCGTAGGAGGCCGACGTAAGGTGGGCAGGACGAGGCCGGTGGACGGCGGCGGCGCTACCGGAGGAGGATGGTGGAATCGTGGGAGGTTAGAGATAGCGTTCAGACGGAAGGTCGTCGCCGGGTTATTAGGCCGTTCGATGATGTGCTAATGGGCCGGTCTAGTGTTGCTCTTAATCTCAGGAACACCTCATCGGGCTCTATATAGGGCTGCTGTGATCCAAATAACTATTCTGATCCCAGAATCAAAATAGTGCTACTATATATATATATATATATATATATATATATATATATATATATATATACACACACACAATTAGCTAGCTATCTATTATTTCTCTTAATTGATGCCTTCGGAGTCAATGGCATTAGCTTAATTGGTGCCTTCGGAGCACGATAACAATTGAAAGTGGTTCATGGGGGCGGTAGCGGGTAATAGTATTCTCCTTTGGGATCTATGACCTGGTCGAGTAAAAATCCCGCTATTTCCTCTTGAATTGCTTCTATGCGGTCCTCTGGTAGGAGCTTCTCCCGCACCTCTTTAGATTGTTAAGAATGAGATCAATGTGCATGTGTATTAGTTGTGTGACTAAATATCGATAATGGTGTAAAAATTGTGAATAGTGTTCTGACAAACATACCCACTCCTGTCTTTGAGATCTGCTCCTTTCGGACGCCATCATGCGAATGTTCTCGCAAACGTAGTATGCACACAGATTATTCCTCGGCGCCTGCTTTAGGGCCTTTACAAGAATGGAATTTGATCAGATAATAATTAATCAAGCATGATAATTAAAGAGATGGCAGCTAGCTAGTACTACTTAATTACTTACCTGAGGTCGATACCATTTTAGATTTTGTTTCCATGGGCCTGGAGTGGCCCTGATGAACTTTGCCCAAGCCCTGCCTGCTGACAAAGAAAATGAATAAAGGGGTTATTAAATAGTTGTTATTAGGAAATGATGAACTAATTAAATAGGCCGAGATATAGTTAATAATGATTGAAATTACCTGTTGACCATCCCCTTCACGATGGTGTAGTCAGTTGGTTTCTTAAGTAGTGAGTCTAGTACTTCAACTGTTCCTTCATCAACTTTAATGATTAACAAGATCCAGTGAAATCTGCATGCACACACGTTTGCATGTCTTAATTAAGCGGGCATATGTAAGCAAAAACATGTAGCTAGCTAGTAGGCAAAAACAGAATTTGTAGTACAAGACAGTGTGACTCGCTCGAAGTTGTAAGGAAGTAGTATATCTTCATTGTATTTGAGGCGCTTGAAGAACTCTAGCATGCTTTCCTCTACACTTTTTTCGTAATATGGATCTAATTTCCATGTGTATTCATTAATGGTATTTGGGTCAACGAACCCAATGCCATAGCGTCCACCTTTTTTCATTTCATAAATCTTCATCCTGCATAATACCACAGAAAAGAATATAGTGAGGATAATTACAGGTAATGATTGATCAAAACGATCACTACAGCTAGCTTGAGACTTAAATTACAGAAAGAAATCACTTACAGACAATAGCAACTGGCGATAGATTTGTCGAGTGCGTCTTGATTGTATAGATGAAATAGTTCTGAATACTCAACGGACACAGCTTTCTCATTGTAATAATGATCCTTCTTGACATTCACCATGAGGGACTCTCGATTGGAAATCTTGGTAATGTCCATGTACCATTGATGCAATTCATACATTCTCGTTGGGAGCTTCTTGACCTCGTCTGGCTCGACCAAAGGTTGGCCCCGGACATATTTCCGTTTTATTTCCTCCTCTCTAGTCGGAGACATGGGCTCGATATCGAGGAGTTGTCCAACAGTGATCATGAGCGTTTCAGCCTGCTCAATATGCTCCTCGGTTATCACCACATCGCCCAGCCCGGGAACGTTAACGGTTTGCCCACAATAATATTGGGCGCGCCTACTCTCATGTGTTGTTGGCACAACAAGCGGGGGGATTGATTGCGCCGCCTGTTCTCCCAGCTGGGGAACGGTTTTACCGCTTCTTTTGCCAGCTGATTTGCTCAAGCTCGAGCTCGCCTCTTTCTATAGATGTGCTCGATTTAACTTCTTGATGTGGCGCTCATAGTCTGTGTCAACAGACTTGGGAGCTGGTGCTCTAGCCATACGAATGAAGTGGTCAATCTTTTCCTCAGGCACTTTCTCCCTTGGCGGCGGTGGCGGTTTCGGTGCAAAATGGGCTTCCACCTCGGCCTTCGATATGGCTACGTTTTACTCCTCGGACTTGTCGTAAGGCCTCTGCGGAAGAGGCGCGAGGCTTGGACCATATTGAAATCACTTGCCTCCGCCTGTACCTCAAGTACTACCTCGACTTGTACCACTACGCACCATAGCTGAGGCGGCTCTCTTCCGTGATTGTTGAGGCGGCGAAGACGGCTGACGTGGCTGAGTTGGAGGAGGAGTGGCCTGAAACTGTGCCGGACTTGGAGGAGGAGTGGCCTGAAGCTGTGCCGGACTTGGAGGAGGAGTGGCCTGAAGCTGTGCCGGACTTAGAGGAGGAGTGGCCTGACGCGTTGGTGGACTTGGAGGAGCGGGAGTCTGCTGACTCGGTGGTGGACTTCGACGAGGAGTCGGATAACGCGGTGTCGGTGGCCTTCGAAAGATGATCCAATCCTTTCTCCATAGGATGATACGATGGTTGGCCTCTCCCAGTGTGTGCTCATCGTCATCTCCAGGAATGTCAAGCTCTAGCCCCGAATATTGGTCCACCACCTCATCAACCAAGACACGAGCATAGCCCGCTGGAATCGGGTTGCAATGGAAGGTTGCCTCGGGGGGATTTGTAAAAGCAAGGGCGTCCGCCAGCTTCATGGATATGTTCTTCATTTTGAAGTGTAGCTCGCAGTTAGTGTTCTCCATGATGTCATCCACTGGGTAGCTATCCAGCAATGCGTCGCCCGGGGCGGAACCCATGCTGCTTCTTGGCATGGATGGGATGGTGATATCCAATGCTGGATCATCCGCTAGCTGATGCAGCTGCTGAGACCCCCTTTGCTGGCTAAGTGAGTCGATCTGCTCCTGCTGCCACTGGAATTTGACTGCCAAGTCCGCGTGCGCTGATTCTAGGCCTTGAAGGCGTTCATAGTCTAGCTTCCTCTGCTCCTCCTCCACCTTCCTCTTCTTCTCCTCCGCAATCTTCTTTCTCGCACGGGTTCTGTAGTTGGTGTTCCAGTCCGAAAACTCCTCATACCACGGAATAGAGCCCATGCCTCGTGCTCTTCCCGGGTGTTCAAGATTTCCCAGGGCACACGCAAGCTCGTCGTTCTCTCTGTTGGGCTGGAACACCCCCGATCGAGCCTCTTCTATTGCAACAAGTAGCTTATCTTTGGCTCCGTCCAAACATGCCTTCTTCGAAACTTTGCCTGTCTTCGGGTCCAACTCCCTCCCATGCGCATAGAACCAAGTCCTGCACCTGGGGGGCCTGCTCAATGTTTCTGGAGTGACACCTGCATCCTCCATCTCTTTCACGGACTTATCCCACTTAGGCATTCCCACTGCATAGCCACCTGGCCCAAGCTTATGGAACTTATCCTTTTTTGCGGCATTGGCCTTGTTTATTCTCGACCGTTCCTTAGATAATTTTGCATCCTTGAATTTCAAGAAATCGTCCCAATGAGCACTTTGCTTCTCTAGTGTTCCCTCGAATATTGGAGTCTTCCTTCCTCCCTTGACGTACTTGGCCCATTCATGATTCTTGTGGTTGTTGAATAACATTTATAATAATTCTATAACTAACATTTCTATATAACTAACATTTCTAATAATTCTATCACTAAAAAACAGAAAGATTGTGTGTGTCTGTGTGTGTGTGTGGTACATGGCGGCCGGGGCAGGAGCTCACTAGCGAGGCGCGACGACGGGGGGTGGCGACAGGGACGGGGACGGAGACGGAGACGGCGACGGGGTGGCGACGACGGGGACGGGGCGGCGATGGGCCGGGCGGGGACGACGGAGGACGGGGCGGGGCGCGGTGACGGGGCGCAGCGCGGCGACGGGGACGACGGGGATGGGGACAGCGACGGGGTCGGCGACGAGGGGCGGCAGCGACGGGGCAGAGGAGAAAGAAGCAGAGGGAGAGATGAGAAACTGACAAATTTTTTGAAGTGTTTTCTTATATAGAACAACCTTTAGTACCGGTTGGAGCCACCAACCGGTACTAAAGGTCTATTTTGGCCAGGCCAAGCGGCAGGAACGACACCCCTTTAGTACCGGGTGGTGGCTCCAACCGGTACTAAAGACCCCCCCCCCTTTAGTACCGGTTTGAGCCACCACCTGGTACTAAAGGGGGTGCACTGGCGCAGGTGCGGTGCGAAATGTTTAGTCCCATCTCGCTAGCCGAGGGGCGTCCGCACTGGTTTATAAGCCCCAGTGTGATAGCTCCCTCGAACTCCTCTCCAAAGCAGACCTACTGGGCCTAAATGTTATGTGCTGCCCTGTGGGCCTACTGGGCCTTTGCGGTCCTGCATCCTGGCCCAACAACGGGTTGGGTTTCTAGTCGTATGCAGGCCGTTGTGGCGCAGTAGGTGGGCTTTTTTCTTATTTTGTTTGCTTTATTTATTTATTGTTGTTTTATTTATTTTTGAGTTTTTTTGGCTCTATTTAGAGTTTCTTTGTGAATATTTTTGCTTTAGGTACAAAAAATTACAAACTTTTTGTTAGTACCGGTAGTTTACAAATTTGAATAGTTTAAATTTTGAATTATTTGAAATTTGTGTGAATCACTAGTTTGTGAATAACTTAACTTTGAAAATAGATTTTTCAGTGATTCTTTTTTTTATGTTTAATATTAGTGTGTTTTATCATTATATTCAATTTGGTAATGCTTAGGTTATTTAAAAAATGAAATGCCTTTGTAACGGATGAATTTTCGTCTGAAACCCTGATACTTCGAAAGAGATTGTCCATTTTGTATATGAAGTGCATCCAGTTTTTGCGGTAACCCTCTCTACAGCTATGTGGGTGAAATTATGATACCATGCCAACTTTCAACCTTTTCTGAGTTTATTTGAAATGCTTTTCAATTTTAGGGTCATTTAGCTGAAAAAAAGTCAGTAAATGCATGAAAGTATTTGCTTGCACATAAAATTTCTTCGCGTTTCAAATGCCAAAACACATAACTAGCTACCCTAACTATTACAGAGATTCCCTCCTGGGTGTGAAACACGGAAGAAAGTGATGATAGTGAAGCCGATCACATCCCAGATCTTTGGGTGTGAAACTTTTTCTTCGCGTGTGTCCCTTTGCGCCGTAGCCATGGAAAATCTTCATCATTTAACTGGATGCTCGGGTCAATATTCACTGTGAATGGAGCAATTTCATCAAAATTTTCATAATCTCCTGACATGTCTGTCTTGTCATCCACTCCCACGATGTTTCTCTTCCCAGAAAGAACTATGTGCCGCTTTGGCTCATCGTACGATGCATTCGCTTCCTTATCTTTTCTTTTTCTCGGCTTGGTAGACATGTCCTTCACATAGAAAACCTGTGCCACATCATTGGCTAGGACGAATGGTTCGTCTGCATACGCAAGATTGTTGAGATCCACTATTGTCATTCCATACTGCGGGTCTTCCGTTACCCCGCCTCGTGTCATATTGACCCATTTGCACCGAAACAAAGGGACCTTCAAACCACATCGATAGTCAAGTTCCCATATGTCCTATATATAACCATAATATGTTTCCTTTCCCGTCTTGGTTTCTGCATCAAAGCGGACACCACTGTTTTGGTTGGTGCTCTTCTTATCTTGGGCGATTGTGTAAAATGTATTACCATTTATCTCGTACCCTTTGAAAGTCATTATATTCGAAGATGGTAACTGGGACAGCAAGTACAGGTCATCTTCAATAGAGGCGTCATGCATGGTACGTGTCTGCAACCAGCTGGCGAAACTCCTGGTTTGTTCACGTGTAATCCAGTGATCAGACTGAAGGAAATATGCCCTGGAGGCAATAATAAAGTTATTATTTATTTCCTTATAATCATGATAAATGTTTATTATTCATGCTAGAATTGTATTAACCGGAAACATAATACATGTGTGAATACATAGACAAACAAAGTGTCACTAGTATGCCTCTACTTGACTAGCTCGTTAATCAAAGATGGTTATGTTTCCTAACCATGAACAATGAGTTGTTATTTGATTAACGGGATCGCATTATTGAGAGAATGATCTGATTGACATGACCCATTCCATTAGCTTAGCACCCGATCGTTTAGTATGTTGCTATTGCTTTCTTCATGACTTATACATGTTCCTGTAACTATGAGATTATGCAACTCCCGTTTACCGGAGGAACACTTTGGGTACTACCAAACGTCACAACATAACTGGGTGATTATAAAGGAGTACTACAGGTGTCTCCAAAGGTACATGTTGGGTTGGCGTATTTCGAGATTAGGTTTTGTCACTCCGATTGTCGGAGAGGTATCTCTGGGCCCTCTCGGTAATGCACATCACTTAAGCCTTGCAAGCATTGCAACTAAATGAGTTAGTTGCGGGATGATGTATTACAGAACGAGTAAAGAGACTTGCCGGTAACGAGATTGAACTAGGTATTGGAATACCGACGATCGAATCTCGGGCAAGTAACATACAGATGACAAAGGGAACAATGTATGTTGTTATGCGGTCTGACCGATAAAGATCTTCGTAGAATATGTAGGAGCCAATATGGGCATCCAGGTCCCGCTATTGGTTATTGACCGCAGACATGTCTCGGTCATGTCTGCATTGTTCTCGAACCCGTAGGGTCCGCACGCTTAAGGTTACGATGACAGTTATATTATGAGTTTATGCATTTTGATGTACCAAAGGTTGTTCGGAGTCCCGGATGTGATCACGGACATGACGAGGAGTCTCGAAATGGTCGATACATAAAGATTGATATATTGGAAGCCTATGTTTGGATATCGAAAGTGTTCCGGGTGAAATCGGGATTTTACCGGAGTACCGGGAGGTTACCGGAACCCCCCGGGAGCTAAATGGGCCATGATGGGCCTTAGTGGAAAAGAGAAGAGGCAGCCCTACATGGGCCGCGCGCCCCTCCCCTCCCTTGGTCCGAATTGGACAAGGAGAGGGGGCCGGCCCCTCTCTCTCTTTTCCCCCCTCCACAAGTCCTATTCCAACTAGGATTGGGGGGGGGGGGAATCCTACTCCCAGAGGGAGTAGGACTCTCCTGGCGTGCCCTATGTGGCCGGCCAGCCTCCCCCCTTTTGGTCCTTTATATACTGAGGCAGAGGCACCCTAGAACACACAAGTTGATCCACGTGATCTATTCCTTAGCCGTGTGCGGCACCCCCAGCCACCATAGTCCTCGATAATATTGTAGCGGTGCTTAGGCGAAGCCCTGCAGCAGTAGTACGTCAAGATCGTCACCACACCGTCGTGCTGACGGAACTCTTCCCCGACACTTTGCTGGATCGGAGTCCGGGGATCGTCATCGAGCTGAACGTGTGCTAGAACTCGGAGGTGTCGTAGTTTCGGTGCTTGATCGGTCGGATCGTGAAGACGTACGACTACATCAACCAAACGCTTCCGTTGTCGATCTACTAGGTATGTAGATCATACTCCCCCTCTCGTTGCTATGCATCACCATGATCTTGCGTGTGCGTAGGAAAATTTTGAAATTACTACGTTACCCAACAGTGGTATCAGAGCCTAGGTTTTATATGTTGATGTTATATGCACGAGTAGAACACAAGTGAGTTGTGGGCGATATAAGTCATACTGCCTACCAGCATGTCATACTTTGGTTCGGCGGTATTGTTGGATGAAGCGGCCCAGACCGACATTACGCGTACGTTTACGCGAGACCGGTTCTCCCAACGTGCTTTGCACAGAGGTGGCTTGTGGGTGACAGTTTCTCCAACTTTAGTTGAACCAAGTGTGGCTACGCCCGGTCCTTGCGAAGGTTAAAACGGAGTCAAATTGACAAACTATCATTGTGGTTTTGATGCGTAGGTGAGATTGGTTCTTACTTAAGCCCGTAGCAGCCACGTAAAACTTGCAACAACAAAGTAGAGGACGTCTAACTTGTTTTTGCAGGGCATGTTGTGATGTGATATGGTCAAGACATGATGCTGAATTTTATTGTATGAGATGATCATGTTTTGTAACCGAGTTATCGGCAACCGGCAGGAGCCATATGGTTGTCTCTTTATTGTATGCAATGCAATCTCGATGTAATGCTTTACTTTATCACTAAACGGTAGCGATAGTCGTGGAAGCACAAGCTTGGCGAGGCGACAACGATGCTACGATGGAGATCAAGGTGGCGCGCCGGTGACGATGGTGATCACGACGGTGCTTCGGAGATGGAAGATCACAAGCACAAGATGATGATGGCCATATCATATCACTTATATTGATTGCATGTGATGTTTATATTTTATGCATCTTATCTTGCTTTGATTGACGGTAGCATTATAAGATGATCTCTCACTAAATTATCAAGAAGAGTTCTCCCTGAGTATGCACCGTTGCGAAAGTTCTTCGTGCTGAGACACCACGTGATGATCGGGTGTGATAGGTTCTACGTTCAAATACAACGGGTGCAAAACAGTTGCACACGCGGAATACTCAGGTTATACTTGACGAGCCAAGCATATACAGATATGGCCTCAGAACACGGAGACCGAAAGGTCGAGCGTGAATCATATAGTAGATATGATCAACATAATGATGTTCACCAATGAAACTACTCCATCTCACGTGATGATCGGACATGGTTTAGTTAATTTGGATCACGTAATCACTTAGGGGATTAGAGGGATGTCTATCTAAGTGGGAGTTCTTTAAGTAAATTAACTGAACTTCAATTTATCATGAAACTTAGTACCTGATTAGTATCTTGCTTGTTTATGTTTGATTGTAGATAGATGGCTCATGCTGTTGTTCCGTTGAATTTTAATGCGTTCCTTGAGAAAGCAAAGTTGAAAGATGATGGTAGCAATTACACGGATTGGGTCCGTAACTTGAGGATTATCCTCATTGCTGCACAAAAGAATTACATCCTGGAAGCACCGCTGGGTGCCAGGCCTGCTGCAGGAGCAACGCCGGATGTTATGAACGTCTGGCAGAGCAAAGTTGATGACTACTCGATAGTTCAGTGTGCCATGCTTTAGGGCTTAGAATCGGGACTTCAACGACATTTTGAACGTCATGGAGCATATGAGATGTTCCAGGAGTTGAAGTTAATATTTCAAGCAAATGCCTGGATTGAGAGATATGAAGTCTCCAATAAGTTCTATAGCTGCAAGATGGAGGAGAACAGTTCTGTTAGTGAGCATATACTCAATATGTCTGGGTATAATAATCACTTGATTCAATTGGGAGTTAATCTTCCAGATGATTGCGTCATTGACAGAATTCTCCAATCACTGCCACCAAGCTAAAAGAGCTTCATGATGAACTATAATATGCAAGAGATGAATAAGACTATTCCCGAGCTCTTCGCGATGCTGAAAGCTGCGGAGGTAGAAATCAAGAAGGAGCATCAAGTGTTGATGGTCAACAAGACCACTAGTTTCAAGAAAAAGGGCAAAGGGAAGAAGAAGGGGAACTTCAAAAAGAACGGCAAGAAAGTTGCTACTCAAGAGAAGAAACCCAAACCTGGACCTAAGCTTGAAACTGAGTGCTTCTATTGCAAGCAGACTGGTCACTAGAAGCGGAACTGCCCCAAGTATTTGGCGGATAAGAAGGATGGCAAGGTGAACAAAGGTATATGTGATATACATGTTATTGATGTGTACCTTACTAATGCTCGCAGTAGCACCTGGGTATTTGATACTGGTTCTGTTGCTAATATTTGCAACTCGAAACAGGGACTACGGATCAAGCGAAGATTGGTTAAGGACGAGGTGACGATGCGCGTGGGAAATGGTTCCAAAGTCGATGTGATCGCAGTCGGCATGCTACCTCTACATCTACCTTCGGGATTAGTATTAGACCTAAATAATTGTTATTTGGTGCCAGCGTTAAGCATGAACATTATATCTGGATCTTGTTTGATGCGAGACGGTTATTCATTTAAATCGGAGAATAATGGTTGTTCTATTTATATGAGTAATATCTTTTATGGTCATGCACCCTTGAAGAGTGGTCTATTCTTGTTGAATCTCGATAGTAGTAACACACATATTCATAATGTTGAAGCCAAAAGATGCAGAGTTGATAATGATAGTGCAACTTATTTGTGGCACTACCGTTTAGGTCATATCGGTGTAAAGCGCATGAAGAAACTCCATACTGATGGACTTTTGGAACCACTTGATTATGAACCACTTGGTACTTGCGAACCGTGCCTCATAGGCAAGATGACTAAAACACCGTTCTCCGGTACTATGGAGAGAGCAACAGATTTGTTGGAAATCATACATACAGATGTGTGTGGTCCGATGAATATTGAGGCTCGTGGCGGATATCGTTATTTTCTCACCTTCACAGATGACTTAAGTAGATATGGGTATATCTACTTAATGAAACACAAGTCTGAAACATTTGAAAAGTTCAAAGAATTTCAGAGTGAAGTTGAAAATCATCGTAACAAGAAAATAAAGTTTCTATGATCTGATCGTGGAGGAGAATATTTGAGTTACGAGTTTGGTGTACATTTGAAAAATTGTGGAATAGTTTCGCAACTCACGCCACCCGGAACACCTCAGCGTAATGGTGTGTCCGAACGTCATAATCGTACTTTACTGGATATGGTGCAATCTATGATGTCTCTTACTGATCTACCGCTATCGTTTTGGGGATACGCTCTAGAGACGGCCGCATTCACGTTAAATAGGGCACCATCAAAATCCGTTGAGACGACGCCTTATGAACTATGGTTTGGCAAGAAACCAAAGTTGTCGATTCTGAAAGTTTGGGGCTGCGATGCTTATGTGAAAAAGCTTCAACCTGATAAGCTCAAACCCAAATCGGAGAAATGTGTCTTCATAGGATATCCAAAGGAAACTATTGGATACACCTTCTATCACAGATCCGAAGGCAAGACTTTTGTTGCTAAATTCGGAAACTTTCTGGAGAAGGAGTTTCTCTCGAAAGAAGTAAGTGGGAGGAAAGTAGAACTTGACGAGGTAACTGTACCTACTCCCTTATTGGAAAGTAGTACATCACAGATAACTGTTTCTGCGACACCTACACCAGTTAGCAAGGAAGCTAATGATGATGATCATGAAACTTCAGAACAAGATACTACTGAACCTCGTAGATCAACCAGAGTAAGATCCGCGCCAGAGTGGTACGGTAATCCTGTTCTGGAAGTCATGCTACTAGATCATGATGAACCTACGAACTATGAAGAAGCGATGGTGAGCCCAGATTCCGCAAAATGGCTTGAAGCCATGAAATCTGAGATGGGATCCATGTATGAGAACAAAGTGTGGACTTTGGTTGACTTGCCCGATGATCGGCAAGCAATTGAGAATAAATGGATCTTCAAGAAGAAGACTGACGCTAACGGTAATATTACTGTCTACAAAGCTTGACTTGTCGCAAAAGGTTTTCGGCAAGTTCAAGGGATTGACTACGATGAGACCTTCTCACCCGTAGTGATGCTTAAGTCTGTCCGAATCATGTTAGCAATTGCTGCATTTAATGATTATGAAATTTGGCAGATGGATGTCAAAACTGCATTCCTGAATGGATTTCTGGAAGAAGAGTTGTATATGATGCAACCAGAAGGTTTTGTCGATCCAAAGGGAGATAACAAAGTGTGCAAGCTCCAGCGATCCATTTATGGACTGGTGCAAGCCTCTCGGAGTTGGAATAAACGCTTTGATAGTGTGATCAAAGCATTTGGTTTTATACAGACTTTTGGAGAAGCCTGTATTTACAAGAAAGTGAGTGGGAGCTCTGTAGCATTTCTGATATTATATGTAGATGACATATTACTAATTGGAAATGATATAGAATTTCTGGATAGCATAAAGGGATACTTGAATAAGAGTTTTTCAAAGACCTCGGTGCAGTTGCTTACATATTAGGCATTAAGATCTATAGAGATAGATCAAAACGCTTAATTGGACTTTCACAAACCACATACCTTGACAAAATTTTGAAAAAGTTCAAAATGGATCAAGCAAAGAAAGGGTTCTTGCCTATGTTACAAGGTGTGAAGTTGAGTAAGACTCAATGCCCGACCACTGCAGAAGATAGAGAGAATATGAAAGATGTTCCCCATGCATCAGCCATAGGATCTATCATGTATGCAATGCTATGTACCAGACCTGATGTGTGCCTTGCTATAAGTCTAGCAGGGAGGTACCAAAGTAATCCAGGAGTGGATCACTAGACAACGGTCAAGAACATCCTGAAATACCTGAAACGGACTAAGGATATGCTTCTCGTATATGGAGGTGACAAAGAGCTCATCATAAGAGGTTACGTTGATGCAAGCTTTGACACTGATCCGGACGATGCTAAATCGCAAACCGGATACGTGTTTACATTAAGCGGTGGGGCTGTAAGTTGGTGTAGTTCTAAACAAAGCGTTGTAGCGGGATCTACATGTGAAGCAGAGTACATAGCTGCTTCGGAAGCAGCAAATGAAGGAGTCTGGATGAAGGAGTTCATATCCGATCTAGGTGTCATACCTAGAGCATCGGGTCCAATGAAAATCTTTTGTGACAATACTGGTGCAATTGCCTTGGCAAAGGAATCCAGATTTCACAAGAGAACCAAGCACATCAAGAGACGCTTCAATTCCATACGGGATCTAGTCCAGGTAGGAGACATAGAGATTTGCAAGATACATACGGATCTGAATGTTGCAGACCCGTTGACTAAGCCTCTTCCACGAGCAAAACATGATCAGCACCAAGGCTCCATGGGTGTTAGAATCATTACTGTGTAATCTAGATTATTGACTCTAGTGCAAGTGGGAGACTGAAGGAAATATGCCCTAGAGGCAATAATAAAGTTATTATTTATTTCCTTATAATCATGATAAATGTTTATTATTCATGCTAGAATTGTATTAACCGAAAACATAATACATGTGTGAATACATAGACAAACAAAGTGTCACTAGTATGCCTCTACTTGACTAGCTCGTTAATCAAAGATGGTTATGTTTCCTAACCATGAACAATGAGTTGTTATTTGATTAACGGGATCGCATCATTGAGAGAATGATCTGATTGACATGACCCATTCCATTAGCTTAGCACCCGATCGTTTAGTATGTTGCTATTGCTTTCTTCATGACTTATACATGTTCCTGTAACTATGAGATTATGCAACTCCCGTTTACCGGAGGAACACTTTGGGTACTACCAAACGTCACAACGTAACTGGGTGATTATAAAGGAGTACTACAGGTGTCTCTAAAGGTACATGTTGGGTTGGCGTATTTCGAGATTAGGTTTTGTCACTCCGATTGTCGGAGAGGTATCTCTGGGCCCTCTCGGTAATGAACATCACTTAAGCCTTGCAAGCATTGCAACTAAATGAGTTAGTTGCGGGATGATGTATTACAGAACGAGTAAAGAGACTTGCCGGTAACGAGATTGAACTAGGTATTGGAATACCGACGATCGAATCTCGGGCAAGTAACATACCGATGACAAAGGGAACAACGTATGTTGTTATGCGGTCTGACCGATTAAGATCTTCGTAGAATATGTAGGAGCCAATATGGGCATCCAGGTCCCGCTATTGGTTATTGACCGCAGACATGTCTCGGTCATGTCTGCATTGTTCTCGAACCCGTAGGGTCCGCACGCTTAAGGTTACGATGACAGTTATATTATGAGTTTATGCATTTTGATGTACCGAAGGTTGTTCGGAGTCCCGGATGTGATCACGGACATGACGAGGGGTCTCAAAATGGTCGAGACATAAAGATTGATATATTGGAAGCCTATGTTTGGATATCGGAAGTGTTCCGGGTGAAATCGGGATTTTACCGGAGTACCGGGAGGTTACCGGAACCCCCCGGGAGCTAAATGGGCCATGATGGGCCTTAGTGGAAAAGAGAAGAGGCAGCCCTACATGGGCCGCGCGCCCCTCCCCTCCCTTGGTCCGAATTGGACAAGGAGAGGGGGCCGGCCCCTCTTTCTCTTTTCCCCCCTCCACAAGTCCTATTCCAACTAGGATTGGGGGGGGGGGATCCTACTCCCAGAGGGAGTAGGACTCTCCTGGCGCGCCCTATGTGGCCGGCCAGCCTCCCCCCTTTTGGTCCTTTATATACTGAGGCAGAGGCACCCTAGAACACACAAGTTGATCCACGTGATCTATTCCTTAGCCGTGTGCGGCGCCCCCAGCCACCATAGTCCTCGATAATATTGTAGCGGTGCTTAGGCGAAGCCCTGCAGCAGTAGTACGTCAAGATCGTCACCACGCCGTCGTGTTGACGGAACTCTTCCCCAACACTTTGCTGGATCGGAGTCCGGGGATCGTCATCGAGCTGAATGTGTGCTAGAACTCGGAGGTGCCGTAGTTTCGGTGCTTGACCGGTCGGATCGTGAAGACGTACGACTACATCAACCAAACGCTTCCGTTGTCGATCTACTAGGTATGTAGATCATACTCCCCCTCTCGTTGCTATGCATCACCCTGATCTTTCGTGTGCGTAGGAAATTTTTTAAATTACTACGTTACCCAACACAGACCGCTCCGGGTGTTTGGAGCATAGCAAATTCTTGTGTTCATCCATATACGAAGCCACCAAGGCGGAATTCTGTAGAACCGTGTAGTGTGCTTCAGTGAGAGAATTTCTGTCCATACATATTATTTTTTCCCCTCCTAGCGTGCCTTTTCCATCCAGTCTGCCCTTATGCCGCGATTTAGGAACACCAATCGGCTTAAGGTCAGGAATAAAGTCAATACAAAACTCAATGACCTCCTCATTTTCATGGCCCTTGGAGATGCTTCCTTCTGGCCTAGCACGGTTATGAACATATTTCTTTAAGACTCCCATGAACCTCTCAAAGGGGAACATATTGTTTAGAAATACAGGACCCAAAACGTTAATCTCTTCACATAGGTGAACTAGGACGTGCGTCATGATATTGAAGAAGGATGGTGGGAACACCAACTCGAAACTGACAAGACATTGCACCAAATCATTCTCTAACCTTGGTATGATTTCTGGATCGATTACCTTCTGAGAGATTGCATTGAGGAATGCACATAGCTTCACAATGGCTAATCGAACGTTTTCTGGTAGAAGCCCCCTCAATGCAACCGGAAGCATTTGCGTCATAATCACGTGGCAGTCAAGAGACTTTAGGTTCTGGAACTTTTTCTCTGCCATGTTTATTATTCCCTTTATATTCGATGAGAAGCCAGAGGGTACCTTAATACTGAGCAGGCATTCAAAGAAGATTTCCTTCTCTTCTTTGGTAAGAGCATAGCTTGCATGACCCTGATGTATGTCGTATTTTCCGTGCATACGTTGCTGGTCCTCCCGTGCCTCAGGTGTATCTTTTGTCTTCCCATACACGCCCAAGAAGCCAAGCAGGGTCACACAAAGATTCTTCGTCACGTGCATCACGTCGATTGCGGAGCGGACCTCTAGATCTTTCCAATAGGGCAGGTCCCAAAATATAGATTTCTTCTTCCACATGGGTGCGCGTCCGTCAGCGTCATTCAGAACAGGTTGTCCACCAGGACCCTTTCCAAAGACCACCTTAAAATCCTTGACCATATCATGTACATCAGCACCAGTACGGTGGCGAGGCTTCGTCCGGTGATCCGCCTCACCTTTGAAATTCTTGCCTTTCTTTCTTACGGGATGCCTGCTCGGAAGAAATCAACGATGTCCCAGGTACACATTCTTCTTACAATTAGCCAAATATATACTGTCGGTATCGTCCAAACAGTGCGTGCATGCGCGGTATCCCTTGTTTGTCTGTCCTGAAAGGTTACTGAGAGCAGGCCAATCATTGATGGTCACGAACAGCAACGCCTTTAGGTCAAATTCTTCCCACATGTGCTCATCCCACGCACGTACACCTGTTCCATTCCACAATTGTAAGAGTTCTTCAACTAATGGCCTTAGGTACACATCAATGTCGTTGCCGGGTTGCTTAGGGCCTTGGATGAGCACTGGCATCATAATGAACTTCTGCTTCATGCACAACCAAGGAGGAAGGTTATACAAACATAGAGTCACAAGCCAGGTGCTATGGTTGCTGCTCTGCTCCCCAAAAGGATTAATGCCATCTGCGCTTAGACCAAACCATACGTTCCTTGCGTCATCTGCAAACTCCTTCCCGTACTTTCTTTCGATTTTTCTCCACTGTGACCCGTCAGCGGGTACTCTTAACTTTCCGTCTTTCTTATGGTCTTCTCTGTGCCATCGCATCGCCTTGGCATGCTCTTTGTTTTGGAACAAACGTTTCAACCGTGGTATTATAGGAGCATACAACATCACCTTGCCAGGAATATTCTTCCTGGGGCACTCGCTCTCGACATCACCAGGGTCATCGCGGCTGATCTTATAGCGTAATGCACCGCATACTGGGCAAGCGTTCAAATCCTCGTACTCACCGCAGTAGAGGATGCAATCATTAGGGCATGCATGTATCTTCTGCACCTCTAACCCTAGAGGGCAGACAGCCTTCTTTGCTTCGTACGTACTCTCGGGCAATTCGTTGTCCTTTGGAAGCATATTCTTTATCATTACCGGCAACTTTCCAAATCCCTTGTCAGATACACCATTCTCTGCCTTCCATTGTAGCAATTCCAGTGTGGTGCCCAACTTTTTCTTGTCACCTACGCAATTCGGGTACAACAATTTTTTGTGATCCTCTAACATGCGCTGCAACTTCTTCTTCTCCAAATCACTTGCGCAGTTTCTCTTTGCATCGGTAATGGCCCGACCTAGATCATCAACGGGCTCATCTGATGCCTCTTCTTCAGCTTCTTCCCGCATTGCCGGCTCAGCTTCTTCCCGCATTACCGGCTCAGCTTCTTCCCTCATTGTTGTATCATCGTATTCAGGGAACCCATGGCCAGGATAGCTGTCGTCGTCCTCTTCTTCTTCATTGTCTTCCATCATAACCCCTCTTTCTCCATGCTTGGTCCAAACATTATAGTGGGGCATAAAACCGGACTCAAACAGGTGGACGTGAATGGTTCTTGACATAGAGTAATTGTGACCATTCTTACAGCCAGCACATGGACAAGGCATAAAACCATCCGCCCGCTTGTTTGCCTCAGCCGCAAGCAGAAAAGTACGCACGCCATTAATGAACTCGGGAGAGCATCGGTCATCGTAGATCCATTGCCGGCTCATCTTCAATACACAGCACCAAAAACACCAAATTAATACAATACATAAAGTTCATACATAAAGATCATACAACACTTAAATGCAACAAACAAATAACTCTCTAGCTAAAGAATTTAAATGCAACAACAAATGCGATCAAGATCGCAACTAAGGTAACAATTGATCCAACAACATAATGATACCAAGCCTCACTATGAATGGCATATTTTCTAATCTTTCTAATCTTCAAGCGCATTTTCTCCATCTTAATCTTGTGATCATCGACGACATCGGCAACATGCAACTCCAATTCCATCTTCTCCCCCTCAATTTTTTTCAATTTTTCCTTCAAATTCTCATTTTCTCTTTCAACTAAATTTAACCTCTCGACAATAGGGTCGGTTGGAATTTCCGGTTCAACTACCTCCTACATACAAATATCTATGTCAACTTGATGGACATAATTTGTCATAAACACGAAATGCAATGAATAGTTTTAAAAGAGAATATACCACATCCAAATCATAACTCGGACGAGGGCCGACGGGGACGGATATCAAAACCATGGCACATGTATAACAAACAACGTATGGGTAAGATAATTATACGAGTAACTATATATCCAAATCACACAAACATCAATTTTTTATATAAAACTTCATGAACAAGAGGCTCACCACAAGGTGGTGCCGGCGACGGGACGTTGCGAGCGATCGACAGTGGTTACGACGGAGATTTAGAAGGTACTAAGTAAACCACACCTACATATGCAAACTAAGTGTTATTTTTGACCTCAAATTGCATATAAATCAAATACTAGCACATATATATAATTCCTCCCAAATTACTAAACTCAAAAATCAATCACTATATAAAGCATTGCACGAGCTAATCTAGCAATGAGAGATGAAAGGACAAAGTTGCTAACCTTTGTGATCATTTGAATGGATGGGGGCCTTCAAATCTTGAAAAAATTTGGGCAAAATGTGTGATGAGCTTGAGAGGAAGAGGGAAAATAACAGAGAGGAGAGGGGAAAGGGGAAGAATAGAGCGAGCTCGGGTGGACGAAGGGTCTATGTAGGACGACCTTTAGTACCGGTTCATGATACGACCCGGTACTAAAGGTGCTGGAGGGGCCCCGGACTGACAACATCCTGCTACCACTCACTTTAGTACCGGTTAGTGGCACGAACCGGTGCTAAAGGTTCGCCACGAACCGGTACTAATGAGAGCGACCGGCTAGCCGTTGGATGGCACTAATGCACACATTAGTGCCGGCTCAAATTCAAACCGGCACTAATGTGCTTCACATTTGACCCTTTTTCTACTAGTGCAAATGCGTCCCTCCTGAGTTCGATACACTCGCATCAACTTGAATTATTGCAGGACTTCTGCCACACATTTGTTTTGTTTTAGTCTAGAGCTCTTACAAATTGTTTATGTGATTGTACGGGTATTCAGTCACATTGATTTTATAGCGGTGAAATACCAGCTTTGTAGTCTAGTACCAATCCTCCCAAGAAAAACATCCATAAGGAAAATATAATCACCCAAGTAGGTCCCTAATATTTTGTAGCCAGCACCCTAAAGTTTTCGTTTCCTTATGAACAAGGCCAAAATTTTGACAGTTACGAGAATTTTCACCAAGAATTTTGGTAGCATAACGTGTTGGGAACGGTGAATCGCATCTACAATAGTAGTATAATACGACACTAAAAATTGCTCCACAGCCCTGCTTTCTCTTCTGTGCATCTTCTGGTAACACATTACTTTTGTAAAATATGTAGCTGTGTTTTCCTAATGAAAGAATCTAATTAACTGTATCTATAGCCACATATATAGATCTCTTCAGCTAGGTAATAGGTTCAGTGTAAAGAAAAAGTTCAACAGCAACAACATATATAGAGCTCTTCTTAATAGGTTAAGTGTAAAGAAAAAGTTCAGCAACAACAACAACAGTGGTATAGCAGCATCAATTGTAGCATAGGGACAGTAGTATAGCAACGACAATACTAATTTGTACATAAATTCAGTGTAAAGTCAAACAACAACGGTAGTATAGCAGCAACAGCAACAACAGTAGCATAGCAGCATCAGTGCTAGTATAACACAGTAGCTTAAACACAAATTCGGATAGCTTAGAAACAACACAAGTTTATACTTCAGTTTATGAGTTGACTATTGAATTGGCACTCATGTTTACATTAGTATCTACGCATGTAACCCTGGCTACATACTAGTATTGTTTACATATGTGACATGTCTCTCAAGTTATGTACAACATGTTGTCTCCTCATTATTATTGACTAGCTCATCTTTCAACTTCCTTGCTAGTCGAGTTGGAACCCTTGATAGACCTTTTTTTCTTTTACCGTGGGAGCTTGTGTTTGGTGTGACTAATATTTATATTTAGAATACAAATATCTCAACCTTGGTGGAGAATAAGTATTGTGTATAATTGAAGCATAAACACAAGTTGGACCTTTGGTTGCTGTTGGTACTGGTAGGTACCGGATTAAAGAGAAACAAGCACCGAAACAGAAACAAAAACCACTTTCATAGCTACCGATATCTTAAATCCTTTTCTCTACCTTGATTATCCGAATAAGATGATAATCAAACACGTGCAAATCTATTGTTACTTCGGTAAATGTGGCTTTATTTTGTATGGCTGAAGTAAGAGTTGTGACTGCAGACCCCGCCTCATTTGGAGACTGCAACCTAGTATTTCTATATTCACCATCTTGTGTAAACTTGATAGACGCCTGCATGTTTTTTTCAAAACCTTAATGAGGATAAACTTGTTTTTTAGATAGCTAACCACTCATACCGATTGGTTTAATTAGGATATACTTGATTTCTACTCCTTGATGGTGCCTATCTACTCCAAATGTTTCATAAGATGGCATATTTGAATATGCCATACCTGGATCTACATCCCAATACTTTAAACTTTTAACAAACACCTAATCCATCCTCAACAGGAATGTACCTACATCCAGATCAAGCTAGCTAGCTTGCTGTTCATTTCATCTTTACCTGCCTCCATGGATGTCCCCTAATTAAGTAGAACCATGTACTACATCACAAGAAATAAAAACCATCAGTTTGAGTAGAACCATCACTTCAAAGAAAGAAGGTCAGATCAAGAGAAAGGGTACCACAAGAGGGGAGATCAGACCCACAAGCCATGGTGACCATGACATGACAGCATCGACCGGCGCTACTACGGGGCAGTGCATCATCGGAACTACATGGCTCAGCTTTGGGTCTCCATGCTCGTTCCTAAATATAAGACGTTTTGGTAGTTTAAATTAAACTGCCAAAACGTCTTTTATTTAGGAACAGAGGGAGTATATGAGGCAACTGAGGGCAGATGGAGAGGAGGCGGAACATGGGGATGAGGAACTGGATCAAGATTTGTAGGAAGAGGAAGGTGTGCACCCACCAGGAGAGAAACACGAGAGGCGTTGGATGCCATGACTAAGGGCTTCGCCACCACCATCCCAACAAAACACGGGGATTACACCAAACACAAGCTCCCATAGTAAAAAAATATCTATCAAGGATTCCAACTTGACTAGCTAGCAAAGAAGTTGAAAGATAAGCTAGTCAATAATAATGAGAAGACAATATGTTGTACATTACTTGAGAGACATGTCCATATATATGTAAACAACACTAGTATGTAACTAGGGTTTACATAGGTGGATACGAATGTAAACATGAGTTCCAATTCAGTAGTCAACTCTTTAACTTAGGTATAAACTTGTGTTGTTTCTAAGCTGTCTGAATTTGTGTTTAAATTGTTGCTACTGTTGTACTAGCACTGATGCTGCTATGCTATTGTTATTGCTGCTATACTACTGTTGTTGTTTGACTTCACACTGAAATTATGCATATTAGTACGGTCGTTCCTACTGCTGCTATGCTACCATTATTGCTGCTATGCTATTGTTGTTGCTGCTGCTAAACTTTTTCTGTACACTCAACCTTTTAACTGGTTGGAGAGCTTTATATATGTTCATGCTGCTGAAGTTTTTCTTTACACTGAACCTATTAATTGGCTGAAGAGCTCTATATATATCGCTACAGTCAGTTAGATTTTTCATTAGAAAAAACACAGCTACATATTTTGCAAAAGTAATGTGTCACCGGATGATGCACAAAAGAGAAGGCATGGCTGAGGAGTGATTTGTACTGTTGTATTATACTACTGCTGCAAATGCGGTTGGCCTTGTTTGTAAAGAAACAAAAACTTTAGGGTGCTGGCTGCAAAATATTAGGGACTTGGTTGCGAGATTATATTTTTCATGCCGATGTTTTTCTTGGGAGGATTAGTAGACTACAAAGCTGGTGTGCGTACCCACAATCAAATAAGAAACCAAAAAACCGAAGTTGTTGACGTTCATTATTGCTTGGGATGTGTGTTGCTCATGGAGTCACATATAAGAAGCAGAAAAATAAACAATGAAAATAAAAATAAAAAGAGGAAACTGCCCAATAAAAACATGGCAAAAAATCCCAACAAAAATTTTGTATTCGCCATTGGTACTACTCTCTAGTGTATGTATGTATGTATGCAATGCATTTTTTGGGGTGTAGGCAATCTTATAGTTCAAGTAAAAGGTTATGGCACAACAATTTGTGTGCTAGCTCTAAAATCCAATCAGTGCCTGCGATCCTACTTTGATGTGGCTATGAAACATCAACACATGATGGAGTATCTGGAAGCATCGCAACGCCGCTCTCTTCGACAACCTCCGACCATCTATCGACGAGCTCGTCTGCAGCATCAAGGAGGAGGCTCGGCTTTATGCACGGGTTGGAGCCAAAGGACTAGCACTACTAATCCATATAGTCTAAAACAAATGTACTAAGGCTGAGCAACCTCCAACATGCGCTCCTGGGGACGCTGATTCGTGTACACCCCATCGAGCGGCACCAATATGTTCTATCCACCTATCAATGAAATGATAGGCAACGATGCGTATTCACAAAGAAAAAAATACCATCTAGCATCTCATATCAAGACACCTCAAGTCTGTTATTAGATACTACCTACTCCACAATTGTACAATTATCTTCCGCGTTGATCATCTGATTAATATTGATCGACGCTTGTGTTGATCTTGGCTGACCGCATGTGGTACCAGAGCCAGGGAGGGACGAGCAGGGCCGCCCCCCCCAACCATGGACGGATACTTCAAACCGTTGTGCACGACAAGAGCACATTACAAAGGATAAAAAAGCCCATAATAAAAGCCCACTAGCGTCCGGATTAGCGAAAAAGCCGATCGTATCTCCTGGAGCAGTGTATCTGCTTTCTCTCGTGCATGATTAGGTCTACCTGGGTCAGATTAGCGCACCGCTGCCGCTGCCGCCCCCGCGTGCCCTTGCCGCCGTCGTGTCTCATGTGCCCATCTCCCTCTGATCTCTCTGCTCCGCCGCTCATGATCTGATTCGTACGGCTGCGATGCAACCTACTTCATTGCTTCAGCTAACGAACTAGCAGGTTAACACTATACTTATCTCTCTCAATTCTCATCACGTATTAGTGTTGAAAGTATACGTCAGATTTTACTTGTTTTTTATAAGCTATCAAGAATTTATATCTTGTATATTAAATTTATACATCGGATTTTATTTGCGGAGTTGCCAGATTCTCTTGATGCAAATTCTCTTGTACGAGTTCCTATCTGTGATGCAAAATTTTCCTATGTCAACTACATACTGTACAGTTAATTTCTGACACTGAAATTCCTCAACTATGAATAGAAAAGGCGGTGCCAAACACCATCAAGATTAATTTGTTTTCTAAGCGAGTTACTTAAAAAACTGAAATTCATCAACTATGAAGAGAAAATATGATGCCAAACACCATTAAAACCAATTCATTTTCTAAGCTGATTTCTTTGAATTCTTGACATACTGAAATTGTTAATGAGACTAATGTGCAAGTTCTCAACCTTGTTCTTTATAATTATCTTTTGCACTAGATTTTTTTTCAATCTACTTCACTTGGCCCCCCTATACCTAAATCCTGGCTCCGCCCCTGTGTGGTACGCATTCAGGTGCGTAACCTTGACGTCCGACTCGTCGTGGTTGAACACGTAGATGCGCGCCTTATCGCCCACTGCCTTTTTCAAGTACACCCTCGACAATATGCTCATTCTATCGTGGCCTCCGAAGCTCTCCACCTTGGAGTGGTCGATCTGCACAGTATGCATCATTGAGATCTATTGTTAGTTAGTGCAGGGGACATTAATGTAGAGCTACTTGTAGTTCCAGGATGGAGGGGGGCATCGCCCCCAACCCCCGTAGAAAGTACAGTCATTTTGCCCCAAAACATGCTGATATGTAGTAGTAGGTAGGTGTAACGTACCAAGCTTCTGAGAGGTATCTTGCCACCGGTATTGGCGACAATGACGTCGATGAAGCGGACGAAGTTGGGTGTCAGTGTACTAAAGTTTGGGCCTTTTAGTACCCCATACTTGTGCACGGGTGGTTACAGCCTCACCCGTGGCAAGGTCTGACGGGGACATCTGGAGGCAAATACGAGACGACCGAAGAAGGCCACAAGCTGGGCTCCCGGCAAGATCCTTGTCAGGGTGGTTTGTGAAGCGAAGCCCCGGCAAGACCATCCGCCTTGAGGTTAAGAGCTCTGACACCATAGACAATGTCAAGACCAAGATCCAGGGGCGTCTGCATGGCGGCATGCAGATCTTTGTGAAGACCAGATGGCGAAGTTCCCGGCAAGATTCTTGTCAGGAACGTTTGTGAGGCCCCAACAAGATTCTTGCCGGGGACGTTTGCGAGGCCACGGCGAGGCTCACACACAGCAAGGTTTCGCCCGCCGTACCATCGCTCCAGCACAATGACTAGCCTGCTAGCCTGGCAAGCCCCTGCATGGTGGCATGCAGATCTTCGTGAAGATCCTGTCACCGCTCCAGCGCAACGGCTAGCCAGTCAGCCTGGCATTGCATGCCTCGTCATCCTGGATGCATGTAGATATGGGGTGAGGCGGCGACGTATGGGACGAGCTTTGTTTCTGTCCCTGATAAAGTTAGGGACACGTTAATGGTGCATTGAATGTGCTTGTCCTAAGACGACAGGGATAAGTATGCGCATTGTAGCAGCTTTACACCTCATGTATGCATGTACGCCACTGTGGTAGCCCCTTGGTATAAAAGGAGGCCCAAGGCGATACAGGAAAGGACTTTTGGACTTTCTGGCCCAGTTTGCATGTGTAGCAACTAGCCAGAGCTCAAGAACTCTCAATACACTAGAAGAAGGAGTAGGGTTTTACGCTTCTCAGCGGCCCAAACCTGGGTAAAAATTCCCCGTGTTGATCATTGGATCTGCTCTTTGCGCACTCCTCTTTCACTGCCAAATCACAGAAGGGATCCACGTGATCCCATAGGTGTCATTTCCCCGACATCTTTGGCACGCCAGGTAGGGGCAAGAGGTTGCGCAAACCTGATCTAGCAGTTTAGCGCGTCAGTTTCTTCAACATCTTCATCATCATGCTTCCCAAGAAGAAGGGTATCACGGCGATTGGTTCGTCTGCGGCCGATCTGCCCGTACCAACACGGATGGGAGAAGGGATGTACACGGGTGGAGGAGGAGGTGGATATCATGAGCTTTCACGACGTTCTGGCGACCAGAGCCAGGCGAGCGGTATCGTCCGCGACCGCGACGACGGCTTGCACACCGCTGGATCCAAGGATGGAGTCGCGCTGCATACAGGCGGCACAATGACCTCCAAGACACCCCCGCCGGCACATGCGTGATGAGCAGCGCCGCGACATTCGTGACCCCAAGCGTCCCCATGGAAAGAGCCCTCAGCATCATTCCCGGGATGCCCGGGGCCAGCATGCACGCCAAGATGCCGGTGGAAGCAGCGCGCGGTTGCGGGACCGTGACGGAGCTCCTTCTAACACAGTTAGGAGTCAGAGCACCTCACGTTCTTCACGCCTGTCGCTGCCACCTACACCAGCGGAGGCGTTGGCGCGAGTGTAGCTATTCCTGGATTTTCCTCCCGCCGCGGAGAAGCTCAAAGAATGGAGAGATGCTATTCAGAGCCTCATCAGTTTTCGTCGATAGAGATGGGCAACAGCAGGCAGAGCCTTCGCGGCGGCGGTCCACCGGGCCGGCGCGTGCCGATGGCCGAAGGATCGGAGGTGGTGCGACCATGGTGCATTCTGATGTCTGCTAGACTACGTCGGTATTTTCCTAAAGAGGAAGGGATGATGCAGCACATCGACCATAGGTATTTCCCTCAGTGATGAGAGCAAGGTTATCGAACCTGTAGGAGAACCAAGCAACACTACGTAAACAACACCTGCACACAAATAACAAATACTCGCAACCCAGCGTGTTAAAGGGGTTTTCAATCTCTTTCGGGTAACGGCGCCAAAAATTGGCAAACGGACGTGAGAGAGTTATAATAACTAGTAGATCGAACGCCAAATAAAATAAAGTGCGGCAAGTTGTATTTTTGGTTAAATATATCTGAAAATAAAAGCAAAGGAAAATAGATCGCAAAGGCAAATATATTAAAGAAGATACCCGGGCCGTAGATTTCACTAGTGGCTTCTCTCGAGAAAAATAGCAAACGGTGGATAAAAAAAATTACTGTTGGGCAATTGATAGAACTTCAAATAATCATGATGATATCCGGGCAATGATCATTATATAGGCATCACGTCCAAGATTAGTAGACTGACTCATGCCTGCATCTACTACTATTACTCCATACATCGACCGCTATCCAGCATGCATCTAGTGTATTAAGTTCATGAAGAAACAAAGTAATGCAATAAGAACGATGGCATGATGTAGACAAGATCTATTTATGTAGAAATAGACCCCATCTTGTTATCCTTAATGGCAACGATACATACGTGTCGGTTCCCCTTCTGTCACTGGGATCAAGCACCGTAAGATCGAACCCATCACAAAGCACCCCTTCCCATAGTAAGATAAATAGATCAAGTTGGTCAAATAAAACCCAAATATCGGAGAATAAATATGAGGGTATAAGCAATCATGCATATAAGAGATCAAAGAATACTTAAATAACTTTCATGGATAAAAAGATAGATCTGATCATAAACTGAAAGTTCATCCGATCCCAACAAACATGCCGCAAAAAGAGTTACATCATATGGATCTCCAAGAGACCGTTGTATTGAGAATCAAACGAGAGAGAGGAAGCCATCTAGCAACTAACTACTGACCCGAAGGTCTACAAGAAACTACTCACGCATCATTGGAGAGGCACCAATCGACATGATGCACCCCTCCATGATGGTGTCTGGATTGCATCTGATGGTTCTAGACTCTGTGGCGGCTGGAATTGATTTTCGTCGACTCCCCTAGGGTTTCTGGAATATTGGGGTATTTATAGAGCAAAGAGTCGGTTCGGGAGGCACCCGAGATGGGCAGGCGCACCCTGGTGGGTTGTGCTCCCCTCGGAGCACCCCCCAGGCGCTTCTCTGGCCCACTGGATGTCTTCTGGTCCAAAAAATCCACAAAAAGTTTTGCTGCATTTGGACTCCGTTTGGTATTGATTTCCTACGATGTAAAAATATGCAAAAAAACAGCAACTGGCACTTGGCACTATGTCAATAGTTTAGTACCAAAAATGATATAAAATGATTATAAAACATCCAAGAATGATAACATAATAACATGGAACAATCAAAAATTATAGATACGTTGGAGACGTATCACACTCTCCTCCACCACAACAGCAGCGGACGCCAATTCGGCAGGTTGATGCCCACGATGACTGATACGTCTCCAACGTATCTATAATTTTTTATTGTTCCATGCTATTATATTATCTGTTTTGGATGATAATGGGCTTTATTTTACACTTTTATATTATTTTTTGGACTAACCTATTAACCGGAGTGTCGGTGTACTAGAGTAGGGGTACCCTATTACCCCGAACTCGTGCACGGGCAGTTGCAGCGCCCCGCGGCAAGGCTTGCCGGGCGACCGCCAGGACCCTCCGTGGTTCCCTTGAAGACCATTCAAGAACAAAGTACTCAAACCAAGGCCCCGGCAAGAGGAGCTTGCCGGGAAGGCCAACCAAGGCCCCGGCAAGAGGATCTCGCCGGGAAGAGACAAGACCCCGGCAAGAGGAGCTTGCCGGGAAGGCCACTCAAGGCATACCAAGAAAGCTTGCCACGACGCGCCCTGCGTCCCGGCAAGATCCGGCGAGCGACAAGCTTCCGGACGCGACAAGACGACGGCCGCGGCAAGGAGCTTGCCGCGGGAAACCCCCACTTCGTGCCCGCGCTCCAGCATACCTGCTAATGTGTCGCTTTGGGACTCTCCCAAGCACACGTGGCAGGAGGCCGTGCAGCTAGGGGTACGTGGTGGCAAGCGGAGATGAAGAGAAGCCCATCGTGGCAAACGGTGGCGCTCCTAACGGTCACCTTTTGCACTGTTTAGGAGACTCAGACAGGCATTTAATGCCCTTGTCCCCTGCCGTCAGAGTTAGGTAGGGTGCACTGTATCCACAATAGCGGTAGCTGCACCTACCGCATCCTTTTCCATTTTTACCCTTCTTGTTTACGTTGCCCCCTGTCGGTGACCCCTTGAGAGTATAAAAGGAGGCCCAAGCGCAACGTAGAAAAGGTTGGGAGGTTCGGCCAGTTCGGCTCATTCAACACCAGGAACACTCTCACGCTCAGTCTGGCAGCGTACATCGCTCCTGAGCAAGAATCCAATATACACAAACAAGCAGCAGTAGGGTTTTACGCATCCGTGCGGCCCGAAGCTGGGTAAAATCGCCCGCGTGTACTGCCTCGATCCGCTCTTTGTGCGCTCTCCGCCCCCCACCGAACCGAAAGGGGCCCTGTCCCCATAGGTGTTGGTGGAATTAGCATCGCCCCCGACATCTCTGGCGCGCCAGGTAGGAGGCGTCGAGATTGTGCGAACCCGATCCGGCGGGCACGCAAGCTAAATCTTCATCGTCTTCATCGACATGCCACCGAAAAAGAAAAATTCGGAGGCAGCTGTCCCGTCCGCGTCGCTTCCATCACCTCAGGAGCAAACGGGTGGTGGAGTGGATGCCGGCGGAGGAATGGGCGTCGACGAGGGTGCCCACAGCGCTGCCAAGTCCAAGGACAAGGCGGCACAGACCTCGGCGTCCATGCGAGCACCGCGCCCCTCTCAGGAGGCGCGGGACCAACAGCGTCATAGCGTTCGCTGCGCCATACGTCCGCTGACCCAAGACCAAGCTGGTGGTTCGCGTGGCGTTCAAGACCAACATGCACGCCAGCATGCTGGCCCCAGCGAGGTGCGGTCGCCGGGACGGGATGCTGCTCCTTCTAACTTGGTTAGGAGTTCGAGCACGCCCCTCTCCTCGCACCATTTACCTCCGCCGCCCACCACCCCAGCAGAAGCCCTGGCGCGGGCCTAGCTGCTCCTGGACTATCCTCCAACGGCGGACAAGACCGACGAATGGAGGGCCACTATCCAGAGCCTCATCGGCTTCGCCAACGGCGACACTGCACGGCGACCAAGCACCTCGCTGCCGCGGCAGGACAGCCGGACGCGAGCCGATGGCAACAAGACTGAGGGAGGTGCGACTTCCATGCACTCTCCACTACGAAGGCCAAAATCGCCGACTCGCCGAGTCCACCCCAACAGCGGCTCCACCGCGTCGTCGGACCCACGAGCTCGTCGCGACCAGCGCTAAGTTCTCCATGAACGACAACAAGAAGACGCTCGAACCCGCATCGAGCGCCGAAGAGAAGCGCGACGTCAATCCGACAAGCAGGTTGGGCTCTCTGTTGACATGCATGTGCCAGGGGAACTAGGCGATCTGCCGTACGCGGTAGGTTGTCCTGCGTTCACCCGTGAGCTGTGGCAAGTCCAGTGGCCCAGCACAAAGAATTTCAAGCCAGACGTGCGGGAGAAGTACGATGGCAAGACGCACCCGTCGGAGTTCCTCAGCATCTACACCATTGCGGTGCAGGCTGCCGGGGGACGGGATGAGAGGATACTTGCCAACTACTTCCCGCTGGTGCTCAAGCCCAATGTCAGATCCTGGCTCATGCACTTGCCGGACAATTCCATATCCTCCTGGGCGGATTTGTGCCATCAGTTTGTCGGCGCCTTTACAGGCGGCCACAAGCCACATGGCCAAGAGAGCGATCTTCATCTGCTCGCCCAGAAGGAAGGAGAGCCATTGTGCAAGTACATTCAGAGATTCAGCCGTGTACAGCACAACATCCCAGACGTCCACCCCGCCGCGATCATTAGCGCGTTCCATCAGAACGTGCGAAACCGAAGGATGAGGGAGGAGATGGCGATGTGTAAAATCAGAGACGTTAGTGAGCTTTACGCCCTGGCTGACAAGTGTGCACGCGCTGAAGAGGGGAGGAGGCTCCCGGAGAGAGTACAGGAGCAGGAGGATATGGCAGTGAGGATGCCGCCCCGGCAAGGAAAGGCCGGCGGCGGAACAACACAAGGAATAAGGGTAAGGAAGTGCTAGCTGTCGAGCAGACCGGCAACGGAGGTGGCGCCAAGGAAGCTAAGGCTGGTGGCTCCGACAAGGAGGCCCATCCTGTGGCGGCCGCCGACAAGCAGGACAGCTCCGGCAGGCAGTATTGCAAGATTCACCGCACCAAGGGTCACGATCTCCAGAACTGCAAGAAGGTCAAACAGCTTGCTCAGCAGCAGAAAGCTGAATACAAGCGACGCGACAAAGAGAAGGCCCAGGAAGGAACCGGTGGATCCGGCAAGAAACGCCCCGGCCAGGGAGGACGTCGCGGCAAGGCCAAGCAGCGGCAAGGAGACAGACCTCCCCGCGGCCGCGACAAGGATGAAGATGACGACGATGACGAAGACGTGGATGATGATGAGGCCGATGAGCAGGAATTTCAGAAAGCCACAGAGGTCCTGTGCGTTGACGGTGGCGCCTCTCTGCATACTTCGCACCACCAGCTCAAACAGTGGATGCGGGAAGTGAATGCAGCAGAGACATCCATAGAGTCACACAAGCCCCTGAAATGGTCCAGCACGCCTATCATCTTCGACATTGAGGATCACCCTGATCGCGTAACTGCGGTCGGGTGCTTGCCGATGTTGGTCTCACCAACTATCCGCAACCTCAAGGTCACAAAGATGCTAGTTGACGGCGGGGCCGGCTTGAATCTCATCTCCTCCGCGGTCCTTCACAAACTCCAGATCCCTGACAGCAAGCTCGAAGAGACCGGCACATTCCAAGGAATCAACCCGGGAAGGAGCAAGCCGAAAGGGAAGATCACGCTGCCGGTCACATTTGGCAGCGAGCTGAATTTCAGAACTGAGAGGGTCACATTTGACGTTGCCGATTTTCCATTGCCCTACAATGGGATCCTTGGCCGTCCAGCGCTCGCCAAGTTTATGGCAGCCTCTCACTATGCATACAACATGCTCAAAATGCCAGGCCCGATAAGTGTCATCTCTGTCCCTGGCGACAAGAAGGATGCCCTTATCTGCGCCGACAAGATCTACCGGGAAGCAGCAGCCGCAGTTGATCACCACACACTTGCCGCTGAAGCTCCCGGGGGGAAGAAGAAGGCCAACTCCGGCAAGAGCTCTGATGCCCACTCCGGCAAGCGCACCTCTTCAGAGTGCTGCGCTACCGTCGAGGACGCACCATTGAGCTCCACCGGCAAATGCAATAAGACGATGGCAGCTCCACCCGAGACCAAGAAGGTGTCCGCCAAGGAGGACGGCACTGGTGGTACCTTCACCATCAGTGCCACGCTTGACCCCAAATAGGAAAGCGTGCTCGTTGCTTTCCTGCGGGCGAATGTCAACGTGTTTGCATGGCAACCGTCTGATATCCCCGGTGTTCCCAGGAAAGTAATCGAGCACCACCTTGCCGTCTGTCCTCATGCACGGCCCGTCAAGCAGAGAGTCAGGAAGCAAGCGGTGGAGCGCCAAGAGTTCATTGCAGAAGAAATCAGGAAATTGGAAGCAGCAGGCCTTGTTAGAGGAGTGCTCCATCCCACGTGGTTGGCCAATCCTGTAGTCGTGCGCAAGGCGAACGGGAAATGGAGGCTTTGTATAGACTTCACTGATGTCAATAAAGCTTGTCCCAAAGATCCGTTTCCCTTGCCGCGCATTGACCAGATTGTTGACTCCACAGCTGGATGTGATTTGCTTTCATTTCTTGATGCGTACTCAGGGTACCATCAAATCTTCATGGCAGAAGAGGATGAGGAGAAAACTGCATTTATCACCCCTTGTGGCACATACTGTTTTGTACGAATGCCCTTTGGGTTGAAGAATGCTGGTTCAACATTTGCAAGAGTAGTCCATGTCGCTTTTGAGCCACAGATACACAGAAATGTGGAAGCCTACATGGATGATATAGTGGTCAAGAGCAAGGACAAGGCTACCCTGATCCAAGATTTAGAAGAAACTTTTGCAAATCTGCGCAAGATCAACCTCAAGCTCAACCCCGAGAAGTGCGTGTTTGGAGTCCCTTCCGGCAAGCTTCTCGGGTTCTTTGTGTCTCAGCGGGGAATTGAAGCCAACCTCGACAAGATTAAGGCCATCGAGCAGATTGAAGCACCGAAGCACGTCAAGGATGTGTGAAGGCTTGCCGGGTGCGTGGCTGCTCTCAGCAGGTTTATCTCTAAGTCTGCTGAGCGCGCCCTGCCATTTTTCAAAATATTGAAAAAGGCAGGTCCAATGAAATGGACTCCGGAGGCGGAGGCTGCACTGCAGGACTTGAAGAGGTACCTGTCCTCCACTCCAATACTTGTCGCACCTAAGCCACAAGAGAAGTTGCTGCTGTACCTAGCGGCAACCAATCAAGTGGTTAGTGATGCGTTAGTAGCGGAGAGGGAGGTGGACGATGAGCCAGCAGCCGCGGCAAGTGAATCCAGCGACAAGCAGGGGGCTTCTCCGACAAGCTCTGGTCCGACAAGCTCCGGTCCGGCAAGCTCTGGTCCCGACAAAGATGGATCTGCGCAGATGTGCAAGGACGTGCAGAAGAAGATGGTGCAGCGCCCAGTTTACTTTGTCAGCTCCCTTCTCCAGGGGGCTAGGTCGAGGTACTCTGGTGTGCAAAAATTGCTTTTCGGCCTTCTCATGGCCTCGAGAAAGCTGCACCATTACTTCCAAGCACACGAGATCACAGTCGTCACTCGCTTTCCGCTGAAGAGGATACTGCAGAATCCGGAAGCAACATGCAGGATTGTCGAGTGGGCATTGGAACTGTCAAGATTTGGCCTCAAGTTTGAGAGCACTGCAACAATCCAAAGCAGGGCATTGGCAGAGTTCATAGCAGAGTGGACGCCAACTCCAGATGAAGAAATTCCAGAGACGAGCATCCCCGTCAAGGAGACAAGCAAAGAGTGGCTGATGTACTTTGATGGTGCCTTCTCGCTGCAAGGCACCAGTGCTGGCGTGCTGCTTATCGCACCCACCGGAGAGCACCTCAAGTACGTAGTCCAGATGCACTTTCCCAAAGACCAAGCAACCAACAATACTGCAGAGTATGAAGGATTGCTTGCCGGTCTCAGAATAGCAGCCGACCTTGGGATCAAGAAGCTCATTATCAGGGGTGACTCGCAGCTTGTCGTCCGCCAAGTGAACAAGAACTACCAGAGCCCGTTGATGGAAGCATATGTTGAGGAAGTGAGGAAACTAGAAGAGCGCTTTGACGGCCTACAAATGGAGCATATCCCAAGAGCTCAGAATGACATTGCTGATGGCCTGTCAAAATGCGCTGCACTAAAGTTGCCTGTGGAACCAGGGATCTTTGTGCTCAAGCTGACTCAACCTTCCGTGACACCATCAACTGGACAGAATAAGAAGAGGAAGTTGGTTTCTGGTGACTACTTTCCGGCAGAGCTCCCCGAAGCCACTGCCAAGAAAGTCCCCAAGATCAACACCAAGGATGCTGAGGGGCAGTCTGCTCCGGCAAACCTTATGGTTTGTTCCGTTGAAGCAAATGCTCCCGACAAGTTCTGCTCCGGCAAGCTTGCCGGGAAATATCACGCTCCGGCAGAGCCGCAGGATCTTGCCGTAGAAGCAGATGTTCCCGCAGCAACAAATATGCCTTTAGTCCTTGTTGTCGAGCCGCAAGCTCCAGCATGGGCGCAGCAGATCGTCCGTTTCCTTCAGACAGGAGAGCTTCCCAAAGGGCAAGAAGAAGCTGAAAAAGTAGCCCGGTAGTCAAGTATGTACAAGTTTGTCGACAACACACTTTACAGAATAAGACTCAACGGTGTGAAATTGAAGTGCATTCGCCGGGAAGATGGACAGCAGCTGTTGGCAGAGATACATGGAGGCATATGTGGTCACCACATTGGCGCAAGAGCACTTGTCGGCAAAGCATTCCGGCAAGGCTTCTTCTGGCCGACAGCCCTCCAGGATGCAACTGCACAAGTAACCAAGTGTGAAGCGTGCCAGTTCCATTCCAAACAGATACACCAGCCAGCTCAAGCTCTCCAGACAATCCCTTTATCCCGGCCCTTTTTGGTCTGGGGGCTCGACATCCTCGGCCCCTTCCCCCGAGCTGTCGGGGGCTTTGAGTTCTTGTATGTTGCAATCGACAAGTTCACAAAGTGGCCGGAAGTGGAACCAGTGAGGAAGGTGACAGCACAGTCAGCAGTCAAGTTCTTCAGGTCGATTGTTTGCCGTTTCGGGATCCCGAACAGGATCATCACCGACAACGGCACACAATTTATGAGCCGCACCTTCATGCAGTACGTCCAAGATCTTGGCGCCAAGGTCTGCTTCGCTTCTGTTGCTCATCCAAGAAGCAACGGTCAAGCGGAGAGGGCAAACGCTGAAGTGCTGCGAGGCCTCAAGACCAGAACTTTCGACAGACTGCACAAGTGCGGAAGAAACTGGATCGAGGAGCTGCCGGTGGTTCTTTGGTCGATCAGGACGACGCCAAATCGAGCCACTGGCCAGACACCCTTCGCTCTAGTCTATGGAGCGAAGGCAGTTCTCCCCACGGAACTCGTATACGGGTCACCTCGAGTGCTCGCTTATGATGAGCTCGAGCAAGAGCAGCTGCAGCAAGATGACGCGCTGCTCCTTGAGGAAGACCATCTCCAGGCTGTTGTGCGAGCCGCTCGCTACCAGCAAACTCTGCGCCGCTACCATAGCCGCAGAGTCAATGCCAGGAGTCTTGAGGAAGGCGACCTTGTTCTTCGGCGCGTTCAGTCGGCCAAGAATTCCAACAAGTTGACGCCGAAGTGGGAAGGCCCTTATCGGATGAAACGAGTCACTAGGCCCGGCGCTGTCCGCCTTGAGACCGAAGATGGCATTCCGGTGAGCAACTCCTGGAACATCGAGCATCTTCGTAAGTTTTACCCGTAAGGCGCGGTTGTCGGACCCTGTCCGGCAACCACCTTTCTGTACAAGTCTTGCCGTTGTTGCATGTAATCCTTTGTACAGAGCCGGGCGCAGACCCCGTGCACTAGTAAAGTTCATGTGCCCCGCACATCTTGTCAGTTTCCTTATGCTATAATCCTTTTTCGCATATATTATCTGACACTTTGTGCAGCACCAGACCCCGGTAAGCGATAACGAGCCCAAGGCTCCATATCATTGCTTTATTTCTCTGTCTCTTTCTCAAAAGAAGGAAGGTTCCCTCGCCCACAAGGTTTACCGGGGGGGGGGAGGAGAAGTTAATGGTGTGGACCAGGCCGTTAAAAAAAAGTTTCTCTTTGCGGGGAAGCAGACGACAGAAAAGCTAAGTTGCTAAAGCTTGAGCAGTCAGTTTTTTAAGTTTTTGAGTTATTTTCCTTGAACGACCGTGCTTTGTATGGAAAACCTGTGCGCGAAGGAACCAATTCGCAGCTAGCTGCGCCCTTACTTTGTTTCGAGTCCGCTCAATAACTTAAGTGAGCTGCTAGCGCCCTTACTTTGCTTCGAGTCCGCTCAGCAACTTAAGTGAGCCGCTAGCGCCCTTACTTTGTTTCGAGTCCGCTCAACAACTTAAGTGAGCTGCAACTAGTTGCGACAAGGTTGCTTGTTGGTAGCGCCCCCGCTAGCAGGCTGCTGAAGTTCCGCACTCGGCGCTCGCGGCAAGGGTGCCTGCACCGGCGAGTTTCCCTAGAACGCGTAGGGCAGGACCATACAAAGCCAAGAGTCGAGTAAAGGAAGTAACACAGCTATTTGTTGCCTAAGATAGAGTTATATTACAAAAATAACTTGTCGCGCCTCTAATAAAGTGTTCCCATGACATGACTGGCAGCGACAAGAGAAGAAGAAAACGGACGGCCTAATCTACGCGACCGCCGTCAACCCTTTTGACCTCGTTCACCCTGTCGACAATGGGTGCGATGAGGGCCTTAAGTGCGTCAAGATCAGCGTCCGCCGGCAGCTTCCTGAGGATGTTGGTGAGGTTGAGGCCCGGATTGCGGAAGGCCACCTTCACCAACACCTTCTCCAGAACTCCGGCACAAATCGAGCGTGACTCGTCGGCCAACTGCTTTGGGATCCGTTCCCGGAGTTGCTGGAGCGCCGCCGCCACGCCTTTGAAGAACAAAGTGAGCTTGGCGCTGGGTTGGAGGTTCTCGTCGGAGGAGTACCCGAAGCCTTCCACCCCCAATTGCACCAGCTCCTCTTCGATGACTGCAGCAATGTCCACGAGGCCCTCCGTCCAGAGCTCCACAGTATCTCTGAGAAGATTCTGGGTTTCGGCGGCCCTCGCTAGCAGCACCTCGTTGGCCTCGATGTCCTTCTTCAAGTCTGCCTCTCGTTTCCTGGCGCTGTCCAACGTCTCCGTCAAGGTGGCCAGCTTCAGCGTCAGATCGGCGTTGGAATCCTTAGTGGCGCTCAATTCCTTGCCCCTCTCGGCGAGTCGGCCCTGCAGCTCACCGTGGGCAAGGGCGTCCTTCTCGCGCTCTAGCTTGAGGGCGGCAAGCTCTTCGCCACCAACCTTCAGATCAGTTTCTAGCTGCGCCACCTTTGCCTCCAATTCTTTCTTGGCGGCCTCGGCAGCCGCAGCCGTATCCTTTGCCCCTTGGAGCGTCCCGCCAAGTGCCCGTTCGCGCACGGCAAGCTCCTCTTCGTGGCTGTCGAGGTTCACTTTCCGCTGAGTCAGCTCGCCTTCTCGCGCGTACAACTTCTCGCCGGTGAGCCGCTGCTGCTCTTCAGCTTCGGCCTTCTCGAGGAGGAAGGCCTTCCGTTCCTCGGCAAGCTGCTCCCGCTCCTCCGCCAAGGCCCGGAGAGTTTCTTGGCGAAGACCCCGGAGTTCCTCCGCACGCTTCTCTATGTCCACGCTCGCCCTCGCGGCAAGCACTTCCCGAGACTCCAACTTGACTTGGCGGGTGCGGTAGAGCGCCAGCAGCCTCCGCAGCAGCCGCTCCTCCTCAGGCTCTTCACTGCTGCTTCCCGGCGCGTCGACGATCGACAACCCGGCGGAGGCAAGCACCTCCCCATCCAGAGCTTCTCCTTCCACCGGCGCCCTGGAGCTCGACGCCCAGGGGAGCTTGATGAAGATGCCCTCGCCAGCCTTCAGATAGGCGTCGGGCTGGGGCTCCTTGGAGCCTGGCGCTGCGGCAGCGGCGGAGGGATCAGTGGTCGGTGCAGCGCCTGATGCTCCTGCGGCCTCAGGGCCGTCAGTGCGATCGCCAGATCCCCCGCCAGCTTCCTCGGCGGCAGCCTTGGCGGCCTCTTCGCCGGCGGGCACGTCAGCGCCGGCCCTTTCTTCGGTGGCCGCGGCATCATCAGTATTGCCGTGCGCGTCCTCCTCGCCGCCCGTTTCGGTCTCCATCGGATCCGCGGAGGGTGGGTCTGACGACCGGAGAAGAAGGAGAAATCAAACAAGTATCCGAGAAGAAAAATCAGCAGAAGACTACAAGGAAAGTTTCAGGCAAGAAGGACTACCTGTGCTGGGATCTGCTGTCATGACCTCCACCACCGGGGGATCGTTGGCGCTGTCCCTTGCCAGAGACTCCCCCCTTTCCGGAGACTCCTCCCTTGCCGGAGATCGCTTCCTTGCCGGAGAACGCTCCCTTGCCGGGGAGTCCGCCCTTGGCGGCGTAGTCGAAGCAGACGACGAGTCAGAAGAGATCACCATGCCCTCCTGATGAAGTTGTTCTGCTCCTGCACAGACAAAACAGAGATCGGATGTCAACAAAGGAAAAGAGCAACCACGCGCACCCAGAAGCAGAAAGTAAACCATATGCTTACGCTGGGGGCTGCGCTGGGGGCTGCTCTGCGAAGTGATGGCCGGGTCCGGCAAGATAGTCTCGGGCGCGCCTCCTGTCGTCGCAGTGGGCTCGTCCTCGATGACCACCACCTGAGCCTTGGCCCTCTTCGCCGCTCTCTGGGCCAGAGTCCTGAAAAGGAGAGCCCAAGGTGAATCAGATCCGATGCAAGACAAGATCAGCAAGTTGAAGAACTACAAGAACAAGCAAGGGAATCTTACTCTTCTTTCTCTTCCTCGTCGGAGCTGAGCGCGGAGAGGTCGAAGTTCGGCCCACCTCCGGTGCGACGAGGTGGAGGGGTGGGATCCCTTGGCCGCTTGGCGGGGACTGCGGCGCCAGCCCGAGACGACCCCGCTCCAGTTGCCACTGCGGCGGGAGGCGCACCCGCGGCGACCGTACTTGCAGCGATGGAGCGCGTCGTGCGGCGCTGCGGCTGTTGACCAGCTTGCCGCCCTGCTGCATCCCCGATCCTGCTGAGGCGCCTTCTTGGCTGCACTGGGGGCTGCGTTCCGGGCCCTGCTCCCGGCAAGCTCCCCGGAGGTGGCGGGCTGCTCGTACCCTCGGCGGGCTCGCTCGACTCAGCGTCGGGCGCGGCGAGCTCTTCTCCCTCTTCGGGCTGCTCCCGTTCGGCAATACTCATCGCCAACACCGCGTCCGCTTCCTCCACGGTGAACCCGAATTCACCCGTGGCCGCGGCTGCCGCCGCCTCTTTCGCCCTGGTGGCGATGCGCTCCATCTATTGCTCAGTGGTGTCGCGGGTGAGGAGTTTCTTCTCGTCAGCATTGACCGCCACCTCCACTAGGCTGTCAAAGAACTGCTGCACGACGTCACCGGCGGGCTCTTGCCAAGTTGGAGCGATCCCGTGCGAGTCGCACAATGGCATCATTGCGCAGATGCGGTCGCGCGAGGAGTTGTTACACAGAGGCACGACGTCTGCCGGCAACCTGAACCACTCGGGATGCTGTGGGTCATGCTTGAATATCTCCTTAAGCATCCCGTCCAACTCTAGGACAGTGAAATTGAAGTTGAGGCCTGGACGCAACCTCATTATATCTGCCGGGCCTCCAAATTCCCAGGCAGGTCTCCCCCTCGCCTGCAGAGGGGCGATGCGCCGGCGAAGGAAATCTGCGCCGACAGCTCCTACAGTCAGCCCGGCAAGCCTGAGACGCAAGATCCGAGTAGTGGCGATAGTCAGCTTGTCGTCGTCCGCGGACAAAGCGCTCCAGTCATTGCCACGCACTGCTGGGGCTTGGCGCAGGGCGGTGAACGGCTGCGGGCTCTCTTCTACAACCCAGCACCAATCTGCTCTCCACTCGTCCCACTTGCTGCGGAGCTCCCCCTCCAGATAGGTCTCCTTCTTGCCGGCCCGCAAGATCCAGGCGATCCCGCCGGCAAGAGGTTCCCCTCTCTCGACATGAGGCATAAAGAAATGGCAGAAGAGAGCTACGTTGGGGTGGACTCCGACAAAGTTTTTGCATAGATGGGCAAAAACTGCCATGGTCAGAACAGCGTTGGGGGTGAAGTCAAGGAGGTGGAGTCCGTAGGTGTTCATGATATCACAGAAGAAATCAGAGAATAGCGGGCAGAGCCCGCAGTAGAAGAACACGGCGAAGAAAGGATATCCGTCAGCTGGAGCTGCTTGCGAGGCGACAGCGGAGAGTACCTTTGTGCGCGGATGCGCCCGCGTCTCCGTCGACCAGAAGAGATAGTACCACTCCCTCAGCTCCTCCGCGGAGAGCTCGGGGGGGAAAGTGGCCCGCTCCTTCCGCAGCGCCTCAAGCCGCTGCGCTTCGGTTGACTTCACAGCTTTCGCGGCCGCGGCCTTCATGGCCTTCCCCTTCCCAGGCTTCGGAGGCATGGCGGAGGCGGTGGGGGAGATCGACGGCGTTGGTGGTGGCGACGGCAACGGGAGCGGAGCGCTGCTCTCTTTCGACTTTGGAAGCGGAAGAGGGCGGCGGAGGTTTCTGAGATTGCAACAGCGGATGACGAAGATGGAGGAAATGCCCCTGTTTCCCCTGCTTATAAAGAGGGACGGGGCGGACGTTTCGGCCTTCCAAATAAACAACCTCCCACGATCTCTCCCACGACGCCGCGTTTGACGTGTGCCGTTCTGGGCGTGCGCGGTGGGAGCGGAGTTAGATTCGGCGTGACCTAGGCCGCGCGCGCCCGTGCACTGTTTTGGGCCTGGCCCAACAGCGCTCGGCACCGTGTATGGCCCAGGCCCGGGGGCTCCTGTCGGTGTACTAGAGTAGGGGTACCCTATTACCCCGAACTCGTGCACGGGCAGTTGCAGCCCCGCGGCAAGGCTTGCCGGGCGACCGCCAGGACCCTCCGTGGTTCGCTTGAAGACCATTCAAGAACAAAGTACTCAAACCAAGGCCCCGGCAAGAGGAGCTTGCCGGGAAGGCCAACCAAGGCCCCGACAAGAGGAGCTTGCCGGGAAGGCCAACCAAGGCCCCGGCAAGAGGATCTCGCCGGGAAGAGACAAGACCCCGGCAAGAGGAGCTTGCCGGGAAGGCCACTCAAGGCATACCAAGAAAGCTTGCCACGACGCGCCCTGCGTCCCGGCAAGATCTGGCGAGCGACAAGCTTCCGGACGCGACAAGACGACGGCCGCGGCAAGGAGCTTGCCGCGGGAAACCCCCACTTCGTGCCCGCGCTCCAGCATACCTGCTAACGTGTCGCTTTGGGACTCTCCCAAGCACACGTGGCAGGAGGCCGTGCAGCTAGGGGTACATGGTGGCAAGCGGAGATGAAGAGAAGCCCATCGTGGCAAACGGTGGTGCTCCTAACGGTCACCTTTTGCACTGTTTAGGAGACTCAGACAGGCATTTAATGCCCTTGTCCCCTGCCGTCAGAGTTAGGTAGGGTGCACTGTATCCACAGTAGCGGTAGCTGCACCTACCGCATCCTTTTCCATTTTTACCCTTCTTGTTTACGTTGCCCCCTGTCGGTGAACCCTTGAGAGTATAAAAGGAGGCCCAAGCGCAATTTAGAAAAGGTTGGGAGGTTCGGCCAGTTCGGCTCATTCAACACCAGGAACACTCTCACGCTCAGTCTGGCAGCGTCCATCGCTCCTGAGCAAGAATCCAATATACACAAACAAGCAGCAGTAGGGTTTTACGCATCTGTGCGGCCCGAAGCTGGGTAAAATCGCCCGCGTGTACTGCCTCGATCCGCTCTTTGTGCGCTCTCCGCCCCCCACCGAACCGAAAGGGGCCCTGTCCCCATAGGTATTGGTGGAATCAGCATCGCCCCCGACACGGAGGCCCAACCCAAATTGCTGCTTTTTTGCCTATTTCAGTGTTTCGTAGAAAAGGAATATCAAACGGAGTCCAAACAGAATGAAACCTTCGAGAACGCGATTTTTGGAACAAACATGATCCAGAGGACTTGGAGTGGACGTCAAGTAATCAACGAGGAGGCCACGAGGCAGGGGGCACGCCTACCCCCTGGGCGCCCTCCACCCTCGTGGGCCCCTCGTTGCTCCACCGACCTACTTCTTCCTCCTATGTATATCCATGTACCCCGCAAACATCCAGGAGCACCACAAAACCCTATTTCCATCGCCGCAACCTTCTGTACCCAAGAGATCCCATCTTGGGCCCTTTTCCGGAGCTCCGTCGGAGGGGGCATTGATCACGGAGGGCCTCTACATCAACTCCATGGCCCCTCCGATGATGTGTGAGTATTTTACTTCAAACCTTCGGGTCCATAGCTAGTAGCTAGATGGCTTCTTCTCTCTCTTTGGATCTCAATACAAAGTTCTCCTCGATTCTCTTGGAGATCCATTCGATGTAACTCTTCTTTTTGCGGTGTGTTTGTCGAGATCCGATGAATTGTGGGTTTATGATCAAGTTTATCTATGAACAATATTTGAATCTTCTTTGAATTCTTTTATGTATGATTGGTTTATCTTTGCAAGTCTCTTCAAATTATCAGTTTGGTTTGACCTACTAGATTGATCTTTCTTGCAATGGGAGAAGTTCTTAGCTTTGTGTTCAATCTTGCGGTGCTCGATCCCAGTGACAGAAAGGGAAATGACACGTATTGTATTGTTGCCACCGAGGATAAAAAGATGGGGTTTACATCATATTGCATGAGCTTATCCCTCTACATCATGTCATCTTTCTTAAGGCGTTACTCTGTTCTTATGAACTTAATACTCTAGATGCATGCTGGATAGCGGTCGATGTCTGGAGTAATAGTAGTAGATGCAGAATCGTTTTGGTCTACTTGTCACGGACGTGATGCCTATATACATGATCATGCCTAGATATTCTCATAATTATTCGCTTTTCTATCAATTGCTCGATAGTAATTTGTTCACCCACCGTAATACTTATGCTATCTTGAGAGAAGCCACTAGTGAAACCTATGGCCCCCGGGTCTATTTTCCATCATACAAGTTTCCAATCTACTTTATTTTGCTATCTTTTACTTCCAATCTATATCATAAAAATACCAAAAATATTTATCTTATTATTATCATCTCTATCAGATCTCACTCTTGCAAGTGGCCGTGAAGGGATTGACAACCTCTTTATCGCGTTGGTTGCGAGGTTCTTATTTGTTTGTGTAGGTACGAGGTGACTCGCGCGTGGTCTCCTACTGGATTGATACCTTGGTTCTCAAAAACTGAGGGAAATACTTACGCTGCTTTACTGATCACCCTTTCCTCTTCAAGGGAAAACCAACGCAGTGCTCAAGAGGTAGCAAGAAGGATTTCTGGCGCCGTTGCCGGGGAGATCTACGCCAAGTCAAGACATACCAAGTACCCATCACAACTCTTATCCTTCGCATTACATTATTTGCCATTTGCCTCTCGTTTTCCTCTCCCCCACTTCACCCTTGCCGTTTTATTCGCCCCATCTTTTTCGTTCGCCTCTTTTTTGCTTGCTTCTTGTTGCTTGTTGCCCTTATGTCTTTACCAAAATGTGTTGATCCTCATCTTAGAAGGTTGGAAGAAATTGAAAACAACGTCAGAAGTTTTATGTCCCATAAATTTGAGCATAATAATTTCTTTAGAAATGAGCTTAAAGAACAAAATGGTTTTATCAGTTTCATGAATAAAGAGCTCGATGATATGTCTAAGGAATTTTAAGTTTTGAAATCTCAGTTTGTTCATCTTGAAAAATTAATTGCCCAAATTTCTGATAAGCAAGCCACTTTAGTTAATAAGATGGCCGCTAAACCAGAAGGGTTAGATAATAAGGATGAAGATCTAAAAGTGATTGATGTGTCCCCTATTAAATCTTTATTTTGCAATATGAATCTTGATAATGATGGGACTGGAGATGAGTCAACTTTAGTTAGAAGGCGTCCCAAAAATTCGGAGTTTTTAGATCTTGATGCAAAAATTGTTAAAAGTGGGATTGAAGAGGTTAAAACTTTAAATAGCAACGAACCCACTATCTTGGATTTCAAGGAATTTAATTATGATAATTGATCTTTGATAGAAGTTATTTCCTTGTTGCAATCCGTGCTAAATTCTCCTCATGCTTATAGTCAAAATAAAGCTTTTACTAAAACATATCGTTGATGCTTGGACGCAATCTTATGAAGAAAAACTTGAGTTGGAAGTTTCTATCGCTAGAAAACTTTATGATGAATGGTAACCTACTATAAAAATAAAAAATAAAGATCATGAATGCTATGCTTTGTGTGATTTGGGTGCTAGTGTTTCCACGATTCCAAAAAACATTGTGTGATTTGCTAGGTTTTCGTGAATTTGATGATTGTTCTCTAAACTTGCACCTTGCGGATTCCACCATTAAGAAACCTATGGTAAAGATTAATGATGTTATTATTGTTGCAAGAAATTTAATTATGATAATTGCTCTTTGATAGATTGTATTTCCTTGTTGCAATCCGTGTTAAATTCTCCTCATGCTTATGATCAAAACAAAGCTTTTACTAAACATATTGTTGAGGCTTTAATGCAATCCCATAAAGAAAAGCTTGAATTAGAAGTTTCTATCCCGAGAAAACTTTATGATGAGTGGGAACCTACTATTAAAATTAAGATTAAAGATCATGAATGCTATGCTTTATGTGATTTGGGTGCTAGTGTTTCCACGATTCCAAAAACTTTGTGTGATGTGTTAGGTTTACGTGAATTTGATGATTGTTCTTCAAATATGCATCTTGCGGATTCCACCATTAAGAAACCTATGGGAAGAATTAATGATGTTCTTATTGTTGCAAATAGGAATTATGTGCCCGTAGATGTCATTGTTCTTGGTATAGATTGTAATCCTACATGTCCTATTATTCTTGGTAGACCTTTCCTTAGAACGATTGGTGCAATTATTGATATGAAGGAAGGGAATATTAGATTCCAATTTCCGTTAAGGAAAGGCATGGAACACTTCCCTAGAAAGAAAATTAAATTACCTTATGAATCTATTATGATAGCCACTTATGGATTGCCTACCAAAGATGACAATACCTAGATTTATCCTCGCTTTTATGCCTAGCTAAGGGCGTTAAACGATAGCGCTTGTTGGGAGGCAACCCAATTTTGTTTTTGTTCCTTGCTTTTTGTTCCTGTTTAGTAATAAATAATTTATCTATCCTCTGTTTTGGTTGTGTTTTTTGTGTTTAATTAGTGCTTGTGTCAAGTATAACCGTTGGGGAGACTTGGGGAAAGTCTTTTTGATCTTGCTGTAAAAAACATAAACTTTAGCGCTCACGAGAGTTGCTGCCATTGCCTACTGGAGAGTGCTATTTAGTTAATTATTTTTGCAGATGATTAATAGATAAATTCCTCACGTCCATAAATTTATTTTAGAATTTTTGGGGTTCCAGAAGTACTCGAAACCTACAGATTAGTACAGACTGTTCTGTTTTTGACAGATTCTGTTTTTCGTGTGTTGTTTGCTTATTTTGATGAATCTATGGCTAGTAAAAGAATTTATAAACCATAGAGAAGTTGGAATACAGTAGGTTTAACACCAATATAAATAAATAGTGAGTTCATTACGGTACCTTGAAGTGGTGGTTTGTTTTCTTTTACTAACGGAGCTCACGAAGATTTTCTTTTAAGTTTTGTGTTGTGAAGTTTTCAAGTTTTGGGTAAAGATTTGATGGATTATGGAAAAAGGAGTGGGAAGAGCCTAAGCTTGGGGATGCCCATGGCACCCCAAGGTAAAATACAAGGACACCAAAAAGGCTAAGCTTGGGTATGCCCCGGAAGGCATCCCCTCTTTCGTCTTCGTTCATCGGTAACTTTACTTGGAGCTATATTTTTATTCGCTTGGGGATGCCCCGGAAGGCATCCCCTCTTTCGTCTTCGTTCATCGGTAACTTTACTTGGAGCTATATTTTTATTCGCCACATGATATGTGTTTTGCTTGGAGCATCTTGTATGATTTGAGTCTTTGATTTTTAGTTTACCACAATCATCCTTGCTACACACACCTTTTGAGAGAGACGCACATGAATTATAATTTATTAGAATACTCTATGTGCTTCACTTATATCTTTTGAGCTACATAGTTTTTGCTCTAGTACTTCACTTATATCTTTTAGAGCACGGTGGTGGTTTTATTTTATAGAAATAATTGATCTCTCGTGATTCAGTTATATTATTTTGAGAGTCCTTTAGAACAACATGGCAATTTGCTTTTAGGCATAATAAAAACTTTCATATAAGTGCATTGAATACTAAGAGAAGTTTGATACTTGATGATTGTTTTGAGATATGGAGATAGTGATATCAAAGTTGTGCTAGTTGAGTAGTTGTGAATTTGAGAAATACTTGTGTTGAAGTTTGCAAGTCCCGTAGCATGCACGTATGGTAAACGTTGTGTAACAAATTTGAAACATGAGGTGTTATTTGATTGTCTTCCTTATGAATGGCGCTCGGGGATGAGCGATGGTATTTTCCTACCAATCTATACCCCTAGGAGCATGCGCGTAATACTTGGTTTTTGATGACTTGTACATTTTTGCAATAAGTATGTGAGTTCTTTATGACTAATGTTGAGTCCATGGATTATACGCACTCTCACCCTTCCATGATTGCTAGCCTCTTCGGTACCGTGCATTGCCCTTTCTCACCTTGAGAGTTGGTGCAAACTTCGCCGGTGCATCCAAACCCTGTGATACGATGTGCTCTATCACACATAAACCTCCTTATATATTCCTCAAAACAGCCACCATACCTACCTATTATGGCATTTCCATAGCCATTCCGAGATATATTGCCATGCAACTTTCCACTGTTCTGTTTATTATGACGCGCATCATCATTGTCATAATTCTTTGCATGATCATGTAGTTGACATCGTATTTGGGGCAAAGCCATCGTTCATAATTTTTTTCATACATGTCACTCTTGATTCATCGCAATCCCGGTACACCGCCGGAGGCATTCATATAGAGTCATATCTTGTTCTAGTATCGAGTTGTAATCATTGAGTTGTAAATAAATAGAAGTGTGATGATCATCATTAATAGAGCATTGTCCCAAATAAAAAAAGAAAGGCCAAAGAAAAAAAAGAAAAAAGGCCCAAAAAATAGAAAATAAAAAGGGGCAATGCTACTATCCTTTTTCCACACCTGTGCTTCAAAGTAGCACCATGATCTTTATGATAGAGAGTCTCTTGTTTTGTCATTTTCATATACTAGTGGGAAATTTTCATTATAGAACTTGGCTTGTATATTCCAACAATGGGCCTCCTCAAGTGCCCTAGGTCTTCGTGAGCAAGCACGTTGGATGCACACCCACTTATTTTTCTTTTGTTGAGCTTTCACACATTTATAGCTCTAGTGCATCTGTTGCATGGCAGTCCCTACTCCTTGCATTGACATCAATTGATGTGATCTCCCTAGCCCATTGATTAGTTGCGTCAGTGTGAGACTTTCTCCTTTTTTGTCTTCTCCACATAACCCCCTTCATTATATTTTATTCCACCTATAGTGCTATATCCATGGCTCACGCTCATGTATTGCGTGAAAGTTGAAAAAAGTTTGAGATTACTAAAGTATGAAACAATTGATTGGCTTGTCATCGGGGTTGTGCATGATGAGAGCATTCTTGTGTGACGAAAATGGAGCATGACCAAACTATATGATTTTGTAGGGATGAACTTTCTTTGGCCATGTTATTTTGAGAAGACATGATTGCTTAGTTAGTATGCTTGAAGTATTATTATTTTTATGTTAATATTAAACTTTTATCTTGAATCTTTCAGCATTCATGACACAAGAAAGAAAAATTACATTGAGAAATATGTTAGGAAGCATTCCACATCAAAAATTCTGTTTTTGTCATTTACCTACTCGAGGATGAGCAGGAATTAAGCTTGGGGATGCTTGATACGTCTCCAACGTATCTATAATTTTTGATTGTTCCATGCTATTATATTATCTATTTTGGATGATAATGGGCTTTATTTTACACTTTTATATCATTTTTGGGACTAACCTATTAACCGGAGGCCCAGCCCAAATTGCTGTTTTTTGCCTATTTCAGTGTTTCATAGAACAGGAATATCAAACGGAGTCCAAACGGAATGAAACCTTTGGGAACGTGATTTTTGGAACAAACATGATCCAAAGGACTTGGAGTGGACGTCAAGCAATCAACAAGGGGGGCCATGAGGTAGGGGGGCGCGCCTACCCCCCTGGGTGCGCCCTCCACCCTCGTGGGCCCCTCATTGCTCCACCAACCTACTTCTTCCTCCTATATATATATCCATGTACCCTGCAAACATCCAGTAGCACCACGAAACCCTATTTCCACTGTTGCAACCTTCTGTACCCAAGAGATGCCATCTTGGGGCCTTTTCCGGAGCTCCGTCGGAGGGGCATTGATCACGGAGGGCCTCTACATCAACTCCATGGACCCTCTGATGATGTGTGAGTAGTTTACTTCAGACCTTCGGGTCCATAGCTTGTAGCTAGATGGCTTCTTCTCTCTCTTTGGATCTCAATACAAAGTTCTCGATTCTCTTGGAGATCTATTCAATGTAACTCTTCTTTTTGCGGTGTGTTTGTCGAGATCTAATGAATTGTGGGTTTATGATCAAGTTTATCTATGAACAATATTTGAATCTTCTCTGAATTCTTTTATGTATGATTGGTTTATCTTTGCAAGTCTCTTCGAATTATCAGTTTGGTTTGGCCTACTAGATTGATCCTTCTTGCAATGGGATAAGTGCTTAGCTTTGGGTTCAATCTTGCAGTGCTCGATCCCAGTGACAGAAAGGGAAATGACACGTATTGTATTTTTGCCATCGAGGATAAAAAGATGGGGTTTACATCATATTGCATGAGTTTATCCCTCTACATCATGCTATCTTGCTTAAGGTGTTACTCTGTTCTTATGAACTTAATACTCTAGATGCATGCTGGATAGCGGTCGATGTGTGGAGTAATAGTAGTAGATGCAGAATCGTTTCGATCTACTTGTCACGGACGTGATGCCTATATACATGATCATGCCTAAATAAGATCTCGAAGATACAGGCACTTTTCAAGGGATCAATCCGGCAAGGAGCTAGCCAAAGGGTAAGATCACACTAAGAGTTACAATTGATGGCGAGCTGAACTACAGGACGGAGAAGATCGTTTTTTATGTCACCAAGATCCCATTGCCGTATAACGGGATCCTCGGCTGTCCAGCACTGGCCAAGTTTATGGTGGCATCACACTACGCTTACAACACGTTGAAGATGCCTGGCCCAATGAGCATCATCACTGTCAACTCCAACAAGAAGGATGTGCTCATCTGTGCCGACCAACTCTACCGGGAGGCAGTTGTAGCACCTGCCGCTAAGGCGCCTGCTCCTACCACTGGAGCTCCCGAGGGGATAAGACCATCAAGACCTCTTGCACCCACTCTGGCAAGCACGCCTCCTCGGAGTGATGCGTTCCCGTCGAGGAAGTGCCAGAGAAATCCACCAGCAAGAGCAAGCAATCCAAGGAAGCTCCACCAGAAACTAAAAAGGTGTCCGTCAAGGAGGACGGCACAGGCGGAACTTTAACTATAAGTTTCTCCCTCGACAGCAAATAGGAAAGTGCACTCATTGCCTTCCTGCGGGCGAATGTCATTGCATTTGCATGACAAGCATCCGACATCCCCGGAGTTCCCAGGGAGGTGACTGAGCACCATGTTGATGTCTATCCTCATGCGCGGCCCGTCAAGTAGAAGGTCAGGAAGCAAGCTTTGGAGTCGCAAGAGTTTATTGTTGAAGAGATCGGGAAGTTGGAAGCGACAGGTTTGGTCAGAGGAGTGCTCCACCCAACATGGTTGGCCTATCCGGTTGTGGTGCGCAATGCAAATGGAAAATGGAGGCTGTGCATTGACTATACAAATATCAATAAAGCTTGTCCAAAGGATCCTTTCCCCTTGCCACGCATCGACCAAATCATGGACTCCACTGCCGGGTGCGACTTGTTGTCGTTTCTTGATGCTTATTCAGGGTACGATATGATCTTCATGATGAAGGAAGATGAAGAGAAGATCGTGTTTATCACCCCATGTGGTACATATTGTTTTATACGAATGCCTTTCGGGTTGAAAAGCGATGGTTCAACGTTTGCGAGAGAGGTTCAGATCGGTTTTGAGCCCCAGCTACATAGAAATATGGAAGCTTATATGGATGGCATAGTGGTCAAAACCAAAGAGAAAGCAACGCTCATACAAGATTTAGAAGAAACATTTGCAAATCTGCGCAAGATCAATCTGATGTCTACTACGCAACTTTATTCTTGTAGACTCGTGTTGGGCCTCCAAGCGCAGAGTTTTGTAGGACAGTAGCAATTTTCCCTCAAGTGGGTGACCTAAGGTTTATCAATCCATGGGAGGTGTAGGATGAAGATGGTCTCTCTCAAACGACCCTGCAATCAAATACAAGGAATATCTTGTGTCCCCAACACACCCAATACAATAGCAATTTGTATAGGTGCACTAGTTTGGCAAAGAGATGGTGATACAAGTGTAATATGGATGGTAGAAATATATTTTTATAATCTGAAGAAATAAAAACAGCAAGGTAGCAAATAGTAAATGGGCACAAAAACAGTATTGCAATGCTTGAAAATGAGGCCTAGGGTCCGTACTTTTGCTAGTGCAATCTCTCAACAGTGCAAATATAATTGGATCATATAACCACCCCTGAAAGTGTGATGAAGAATCACTCCAAAAGTTCCTATCCAGCGGAGAACCTAAGAAGAAATCGTTTGTAGGGTACGAAACCACCTCGAAGCTATTCTTTCCGATCGATCTATCCAAGAGTTCGTACTAAAATAACACCAAATAATTTCAGATTCATAATACTCAATCCAACACAAAGAACTTCAAAGAGTGCCCCAAGATTTCTACCGAACAAACAAAGACAAGAACGTACATCAACCCCTATGCGTAGATTGTCCCAATGTTACCTCGGGAATCCACGAGTTGAGTGCCAAAGCACATATCAAGTGAATCAATATGATACCCCATTGTCACCATGAGTATTCATTTGCAAGACATATATCAATTGCTCTAAAATACATAAAAGTATTCAATCCGATAAAATGAAATCTCAAAGGGAAAACTCAATTCATCACAAGATAGAGAGGGGAAAACACCATGTGATCCGACTATGTCAACAAAGCCCGCGATACATCAAGTTCGTGACATCTCAAGATCACGAGAGAGAGAGAGAGAGTAAACACATAGCTACTGGTACAAACCCTCAGCCTCGAGGGTGGACTACTCCCTCCTCATCGTGGTGGCCGCCGGATGATGAAGATGGCCTCCGAAGATGGTTCCCCCCTCCGGCAGGGTGCTGGAACGGGGTATAGATTGGTTTTTGGTGGCTATAGAGCCTTGCGGCGGCGGAACTTCTGATCTAGGTTAAGCTCGTGGGTCTTTGGAGTATTTGTGAATTTATAGGGTAAAGAGGGGGTGTGGGAGGCCACCGAGGTGGGCACAACCCACCTAGGCGCGCCTGGGCCCCTAGGCGCGCCTGGGCCCCTAGGCGCGCCCTGGTGGGTTGTGCCCCCTCGAGGCACCCCCAGGTGCTGCTCTGGCCCATCCTGGGTGTTTTGGTCCATCAAAATTCTCCAAAAAGTTTCGCGGTGTTTGAGCTCTGTTTGATATTGATTTTCTGCGATGTAAAAACAAGAAAAAAACATCAACTGGCACTGGGCACTGGGTCAATAGGTTAGTCCCAAAAATTGATATAAAGTTGCTATAAAATGATTGTAAAACATCCAAGAATGATAATAAAACGGCATGAATACTTCATAAATTATAGATACATTGGAGACGTATCAGCACCCCCAAGCTTAATTCCTACTCGACCTCGAGTAGGTAAATGATAAAAGAAATAATTTATGAAGTGTGAGCGCTAGCAAAGTTCATAAGTTTGATCAATGATAATTTCAATCACTTTTCCTAGCATCATGACAACAACTCTTTCTTATAAAACTTCTGATGTTATAGTAGCAACCAATTCACGTGTTAAGGTTAAAACAATGAATTCTCTTGAAACTCAACAACCTATGTTCTCAGTCACCAAGCAATTGTAATTCAACTTATTCAACAAAGTCTAAGTAAGAGCTCCACATATTCAACCATCATATAGTCTTCTATGATTGCTAACACTCACCGCATACACATGAGCAAAACGTTTCAACCGGACACACAGAAAGACAAGAGCTTATTGTTTTGCCTCCCAACATATTCACCTCAAGGGTGATGCCAACAATAATAACTCATGCTTCCGTATCGAACTGGATATATGTGCCTAGATCTTTCCTCACCACATGATGCTTGCCAAAAGAGAAAAATAAGAAGGAATAGAGAGAAATACTTTGACTCTTTGCATAAAAGTAAATACATAAAAGTAAAATATAGGCCCTTCGCAAAGGGAAGCAGAGTTGCCATGCGCTTATTTGTTTGTATGCTCAACCCCTTAGGGCAAAAGAACGTCACGTTGTATTGCCACTTGTGATGGCAACCTTTATTGTGAAGTTTGTCGCTTTTATTCTTCACCATCACAAGTTCGTACAATGCTCAATTTTCTCTTACACTAAATGATCTCATACCTTTAGAAGCAATTTTTATTGCCTTACTGCACCGATGACAACTTATTTGAAGGATCTTGCTCAATCCTTAGGTAGGTATGGTGGACTCTTGAAAATAAGATTTGGGTTTAAGGGTTTTTGGATGCACAAGTAGTATCTCTACTTGGTTCGGAATGTTTGGCTAGCAAAGATGGGGGAAAGCACCACATGTTGAAGGATCTATGACAATATAACTTCTATGTGAATATGAAAAAAATAAAACATTACATTTTATTCCTTGTCCAACATTAACAATTTTGGCATATAATATTTTGATGGGGGCTCATAATCACAAAATATTTCCATGATAGTGTATTTATATGTGAAAGTTCTCTTCCTTATACTAATTATTCGTGAATTGCTCGTATGACCAATATTGTGATTGTCAAGCCTCAAAAGATTTCACTTTCTAAACCCAATGTGAAGCTACCACTAGGCATGATATGATTTCATCTTCATGACACTCAATTTATTCAACAATTTACTCATAGGATATAAGTGAAGCACAAGAGTAAATGGCATAGAAAAGAGCTTCTCTGACGGGATGTGAATGTTGCTTACTTAGCCTTCCTGGCAACTATTTGAGGACTCTATTTTATTTAAAAACTTGCTGATCTAAGTACTTTATTAAAACAGCAAGCAAAACAAAGTAAAATTAAATTCCAAGAATAGCACACATCATGTGAAGAAGCAAAACCTTAGGCTCAACCGATACTAACCGATAATGGTTGAAGAAGAAAGGTGGGATACCTACCGAGGCACCCCCAAGCTTAGATGCTTGAGACCTCTTGAAATATTATCTTGGGGTGCCTTGGGCATCCCCAAGCTTGAGATTTTGTGTCTCCTTAATTCCTCTCATATCACGGTTTTCCCAAACCTCAAAAGCTTCATCCACACAAAACTCAATAAGAACTCGTGAGATAAGTTAGTATAAACCAATGCAAAAACCTTATCATTCTCTACTGTAGAAAAACACTAAAATTACTATTCCACATTGCATACTGAATGCGTCTGTATATTTAGTACTCATATCCTCAAATAGAATCATTAAACAAGCAAACATATGCAAACAATGCAAGCATAACAGCAATCTGCCCAAACAGTATAGTCTGTAAAGAATGTAAGAGTATCAATACTTCTTTAACTCCAAACATCATGAAAATTTACCACACTTTAGAACATTTATAAGATCTTATTTTGCCAAAAGTTTCAACATTTTATTGCATTCTGACTTTTCTAGGGAAATTTTGCAACATCGGTAAACTTTCTGTTTTCAAACAACAACATGTATACTTGCAAAATAAGCATGGAAAAGGCTATCATTGCCACTTTTATTGAAATAAAATATGCAAAACATTATTATAAATAACAGCAAGAACATCCTAACAAAATAAAATGATGCTCCAAGCAAAACACATATCATGTGACGAATGAAAACATAGCTCCCAGTGAGGTTACTGATAATGTTGGAGACGAAAGAGGGGATGCCTTCCGGGGCATCAACAAGCTTAGTTGCTTGGATCTTCTTTGAATATTACCTTGGGGTGCCTTGGGAATCTCCAAGCTTAGGTTCTTGTCACTCCTTATTCTCCTCATATCGACATCTCATCTAAAACTTGAAAATTTCAATCACACAAAACTTAACAGAACTTTGTGAGATAGGTTAGTATGATAAAGAGCAAACCATTTCACTTTTGGTACTGTCAAAGACAAGATTAATAATTGTTATCACAAAATGCCTACTGTAGCATATCATTTCCACAATTTATATTTAGCAATATAAGCCATGGAAACTAGAAAACAAGCAAACTATGCATTGAAAACATAATCTGTCATAAACAGAACAGTCTGTAGTAATCTGTACTCCAACCATACTTCTGCTACTCCAAAAATTCTGAAAAAATAGGAAAACCTGGGAAATTTGTCTATTAATCCTCTGAAAGATGAATAATAATTTTATCATGCTTCTATTAGAAATAGGAATTGTTTTCCTGAGCGCAAAAGTTTCTGTTTTTCAGCAAGATCAAATCAACTATCACCCACACTATCCCAAAGGCTTTAATTGGCACTTTATTGAAACAAAAGTTGTAAAACATGATTACCACAGTAGCCTAACCATGTGAACACACAAAAACAGTAGGTAAAAGTGTTGGGTTGTCTCCCAACAAGCGCTTTTCTTTAATGCCTTTTAGCTAGGCATGCTGATTTCAATGATGCTCGCATAAAAGACAAGAATTGAAACACAAAGAGAGCATCATGAAGCATATGACTAGCACATTTAAGTCTAACCCACTTCATATGCATAGGGATTTTGTGAGCAAACAACTTATGGGAAAAATAATCAACTAGCATGGGAAGGCAAAACAAGCACAACTTCAAGATTTTCAACACATAGAGAGGAAACTTGATATTATTGCAATTCCTACAAGCATAAGTTCCTCCCTCATAATAATTTTCAGTGGCATCATGAATGAATTCAATAATATAACCATCACATAAAGCATTATTTTCATGATACATAAGCATAGAAATTTTGTTACTCTCCACATAAGCAAATTTCTTCTCATCAATAGTAGTGGGAGCAAACTCAACAAAATAACTATCATGAGAGTGAAAATTGAGATCATGATGACAAGTTTCATGGTTATCATTATTCTCTATAACATATATGTCATCACTATAATCATCGTAGATAGCAAATTTTTGTCATAATCAATTGAAACCTCTTTCAAAATAGTGGATTCATCACTAAATAAAGTCACAACCTCTCCAAATCCACTTTCATCAATATAATCATCATAAATAGGAGGCATGCAATCATTGTAACAAATTTGCACATCAAATCTTGGGGGACTAAAAATACCATCTTCATAAAACATAGCATCCCCAAGCTTGTGGCTTTGCATATCATTAGCATCATGGATATTCAAAAGAATGCATACCAACAACATTGCAATCATGCTCATCTTTCAAAGATTTTATGCCAAACATTTTATTAACTTATTCTTCTAACACTTGAGCACAATTTTTCTTTCCATCATTTTCATGAAATATATAATAAAGATGATCAATAATATGATGCAACCTCAATTCCATTTCATGTAGTTTTCTTTTATAAACCAAACCAGTGATAAAACAAGAAACTAAAAGATCCAATTGCAAGATCTAAATATATACCTTCATGCACTCACCTCCCCGGAAATGGCCCCAGAAAAGAGCTTGATGTCTACTACGCAACTTTATTCTTGTGGACTCGTGTTGGGCCTCCAAGCGCAGAGTTTTGTAGGATAGTAGCAATTTTCCCTCAAGTGGATGACCTAAGGTTTATCAATCTGTGGGAGGTGTAGGATGAAGATGGTCTCTCTCAAACGACCCTGCAATCAAATACAAGAAATCTCTTGTGTCCCCAACACACCCAATACAATAGAAATTTGTATAGGTGCACTAGTTCGGTGAAGAGATGGTGATACAAGTGTAATATGGATGGTAGAAATATATTTTTATAATCTGAATAAATAAAAACAGCAAGGTAGCAAATAGTAAATGGGCACAAAAATGGTATTGCAATGCTTGAAAATGAGGCCTAGGGTCCGTACTTTTGCTAGTGCAATCTCTCAACAATGCAAATATAATTGGATCATATAACCACCCCTCAAAGTGTGATGAAGAATCACTCCAAAAGTTCCTATCTAGCGGAGAACCTAAGAAGAAATCGTTTGTAGGGTATGAAACCACCTCGAAGCTATTCTTTCAGATCGACCTATCCAAGAGTTCGTACTAAAATAACACCAAATAATTTCAGATTCATAATACTCAATCCAACACAAAGAACTTCAAAGAGTGCCTCAAGATTTCTACCGGAGAAAAAAAGACAAGAACGTGCATCAACCCCTATGCATAGATTACCCCAATGTCACCTCGGGAATCCGTGAGTTGAGTGCCAAAACACATATCAAGTGAATCAATATGATACCCCATTGTCAGCACGAGTATTCATTTGCAAGATAGATATATATATATATATATATATATATATATATATATATATATATATATCAAGTGCTCTCAAATCCATAAAAGTATTCAATCCGATAAAACAAAATCTCGATGGGAAAACTCAATTCATCACAAGATAGAGAGGGGGAAACACCATATGATCCGACTATGTTAACAAAGCCCGCGATACATCAAGATCATGACATCTCAAGAACACGAGAGTGAGAGAGAGAGAGATTAAACACGTAGCTACTGGTACAAACCCTCGGCCCCGAGGGTGGACTACTCCCTCTTCATCGTGGTGGCCGCCGGGATGATGAAGATGGCCACCGGAGATGATTCCCCCCTCCGACAGGGTGCCGGAACGGGGTCTAGATTGGTTTTCGGTGGCTACAGAGCCTTGCGGTGGCACAACTTCTGATCTAGGTTAACCCCGAGGGTTTTTGGAATATTTGTGAATTTATAGGATAAAGAGGGGGTGCGGGAGGCCACCGAGGTGGGCACAACCCACCTGGGCACTCCTGGGCCCCCAGGCATGCCCTGGTGGGTTGTGCCCCCCTCAGGGCACCCCCAAGTGCTGCTCTGGCCCATCCTGGGGGTTCTGGTCCATAAATATTCTCCAAAAAGTTTCGCGGTGTTTGGACTCTGTTTGATATTGATATTCTGCGATGTAAAAAACAAGCAAAAACAGCAACTGGCACTGGGCACTTGGCCAATAGGTTAGTCCCAAAAAAATGATATAAAGTTGTTATAAAATGACTCTAAAACATCCAAGAATGATAATAAAACGGCATGAGTACTTCATAAATTATAGATACGTTGGAGACGTATCACAATCTCAAGCTCAATCCTGAGAAGTGTGTGTTTGGCGTCCCATCCGGCAAGCTTCTCGGATTCTTTGTGTCTCGGCGTGGGATCGAGGCGAACCACGACAAGATCAAGGCGATTGAGCAGATTGAAGCACCAAGATGAGTCAAAGATGTGCGTCGACTTGCCGGCTGCGTTGCTGCTCTAAGCAGATTCATCTCCAAATCTGCTGAGCGCGCCCTGCCCATTTTTAAGATCTTGAAAAAGGAAGGTCCTATGAAATGGACTCCGGAAGCGGAGGCAGCGCTGCAAGATTTGAAGAGGTACCTCTCCTCCATGCCAACACTAGTCGCGCCTAAGCCGCAAGAATCGTTGCTGCTATATCTAGCGGCAACGAATCTATTGGTTAGTGCTATGCTAGTGGCATAGAGAGAAGTCGATGAAGAGGCAGCAGCTGCGGCGAGGCCATCAAATGACAAGCCAGGATCCTCCCTGACAAAGTCTGGTGCCGGCAAGGTGGGACCTGCGCAAGCAAATGAAGCAGCAGTTTAGTTTGTCTGCTCCCTTTTGCAGGGGGCTAGGTCAAGGTACTTTGGTGTGTAGAAATTGCTCTTCGGCCTCCTAATGGCCTCGAAGAAGTTGTGCCACTATTTCCAGGCACATGAGATCACCGTCATCACTCGCTTCCCGTTGCAACAGATATTACACAACCCAGATGCGACTGCAAGGATTGTGGAGTGGGTGTTGGAACTGTCGAGCTTTGGTCTCAGGTCTGAAAGCACTTCAACAATTCAGAGCAGAGCCTCGGGAGAGTTCATTGCGGAATGGACCTCAACGCCTGACGAGGAGATTCAAGAGACCACTCTCCCTGGCAAGGAGACGACCCGAGAGTGGGTTATGTATTTTGATGGGGCTTTCTCGCTGCAAGGTGCCGGTGCTGGCGTGCTTCTTGTCGCGCCCATCGGAGAGCACCTCAAATACATAGTCCAGATGCACTTTCCCCGAGAGAGATTAACAAATAACACTGCAGAGTATGAGGGACTGCTTGCCGGTCTCAGGATCGCGGCAGACCTTGGAATTAAGAAGCTCGTCGTCAAAGGTGATTCACAGCTTATCGTCAAGCAAGTTGACAAAGATTATCAAAGCACACTGATGGAAGCTTGCATAGATGAAGTGAGGAAATTGGAGGAGCGTTTTGACGGTCTGCACGTAGAGCATGTTCCTCGAGCAGAGAATAGCATTGTTGACGACCTGTTAAAATGTGCTACCCTCAAGTTACCTATGGAACTAGGGACTTTTGTGAGCCAACTGACTCAGCCATCCATTGAACCATCAGCAAGGCAAGATAAGCGAAGGAAGTTGAGCTCCGACAAGTACTTTCCCACTGAGCTCCCAGGAACCGCTAGGAAGGAAGTTGTCGGGGACGACGCCAAGCTTGCCGGGGGGCAACAGTCTCTAGCGGGGCCTCGAGCTCTTGCTGTAGAGACAACTGCTCCTGTGGCAGAATGCCTTTAGTCCTTGTTGTCGAACCTCAGGCTCCAACATGGGCACAACACATCGTCCAATACCTCCAAACAGGGGAACTCCCCAAAGAACAGGAAGAAGTAGAGAAAGTAGCCTATTGGTCTAGTATGTATCAGTTTGTGGATGATATCCTGTACAGAAAAAGTCCGAACGACATGAAATTGAAGTGCATTCCTCGGGAGGACCGACTGGAGCTATTGGCAGAGATAAATGGAGGCATATGTGGCTCTCACATAGGATCAAGGGCTCTTGCCAGTAAGGTAATCCGGCAAGGTTTCTTCTGGCCCACTGCCCCCCAGGATGCAACTGCGCTAGTAACCAAGTGTGAAGCGTGTTTGTTCCATTCAAAGAAATTGCATTAGCCAGCTCAAGCTCTTCAGACAATCCCTCTTTCCTGGCCATTTTTGGTCTGGGGCCTCGACATATTGGGCCCTTTTCCCCGTGCTGTTGGGGACTTTGAGTACTTGTACGTCGCAATCGAAAAGCTCTTCAAGTTCTTCAAAGGACTAGTTTGCTGTTTTGGTGTTCATGAGCCGCACCTTCATGCAATATATCCAAGACCTTGGCAGCAAAATATGTTTTGCTTCTGTCGCTCATCCAAGAAGCAATGGCCAAGCGGAAAGGGCAAATGCTGAAGTCATGCGAGGCCTCAAGACAAGAACCTTTGACAGGCTGCACAGTGCGGAAGATGCAGGATTGATGAGTTGCCGGCAGTTCTTTGGTCACCTAGGACGTCACCAAATCAAGCTACTGGCCAGAGACCTTTCTCCATGGTATACGGGGCGGAAGCAGTTCTCCCACAGAACTCATACACGGCTCACCTCGAGTGCTTGCTTATGACGAGTTTGAGCAAGAGCAGTTGCAGCAAGATGATGCTACACTCCTTGAGGAAGATCGTCTTCAGGCTGTGATGTGTCCATTTTGTATCATGTTTTCTTACTATTATCTATGATGTTTTTATCCACAGTAATGCTTTTTGGAGTAATTCTAATGCCCTTTCTCTCATAATATGCAAGGTATACACAAAGAGGGAGAATTTCGGCAGTTGGAAATCTGGACCTGGAAAAGCTATGCCAGGCCACCTATTCTGCACGACTCCAAACAAGCTGAAACTTCATGGAGATTTTTTTATCAAATATATGAAGAATATTGGAGCGAATAACTACTAGAGGGGCCCCACCAGGTGGGCACAACCCACCTGGGTGCCCTAGGGAGCCCAGGCGCGCCCTGGTGGGTTGTGCTCACCCAGGCCCACCTTCGGTGCCCATCTTCTGGTATATAAGTCATTTTGACCTAGAAAAAATCAGGAGAGGACTTTCGGGATGGAGCACCGCTGTCTTGAGGCGGAACTTGGGCAGGAGCACTTTTGCCCTCTGGCGGAGCGATTCCACCGGGGAACTTCCCTCCCGGAGGGGGAAATCATCGTCATCATCATCACCAACAACTCTCCCATCTTGGGGAGGGCAATCTCCATCAATATCTTCAACAGCACCATCTCATCTCAAACCCTAGTTCATCTCTTGTGTTCAATCTTATTACCGAAACTATAGATTGGTGCTTGTGGGTGACTAGTAGTGTTGATTACATCTTGTAGTTGATTACTATATGGTTTATTTGGTGGAAGATTATATGTTTAGATCCAATATGCTATTTAATACCCCTCTGATCTTGAGCATGATTATCATTTGTGAGTAGTTACTCTTGTTCCTGAGGTCATGTGAGAAATCATGTTGCAAGTAATCATGTGAACTTGAGATGTGTTTGATATTTTGATGGTATGTATGTTGTGATTCCCTTAGTGGTGTCATGTGAACGTCGACTACATGACACTTCACCATATTTGGGCCTAAGGGAATGCATTGTGGAGTAGCAATTAGATGATGGGTTGCGAGAGTGACAGAAGCTTAAACCCTAGTTTATGCGCTATTCCATAAGGGACCGATTGGATCCAAAAGTTTAATGCTATGGTTAGAATTAATACTTAATACTTTTCTCGTAGTTGCTGATGCTTGCAGGAGGGTTAATCATAAGTAGGAGGTTTGTTCAAGTAAGAACAACACCTAAGCACCGGTCCACCCACATATTAAACTATCAAAGTACCGAACACGAATTAAGCCAACATGATGAAAGTGACTAGATGAAAATCCCGTGTACCCTCAAGAACGTTTGCTTATCATAAGAGAGCGTTTTGGCCAGTCCTTTGCCTCAAAAGGATTGGGCTACCTTGCTGCACTTTTGTTACTACTATCGTTACTTGCTCATTACCAATTACCTTGCTACCAAACTACTCTATTACTTACAATTTTAGCACTTGCAGACATTACCTTGTTGAAAACCACTTGTCATTTCCTTCTGCTCCTCGTTGGGTTTGACACTCTTACTTATCGAAAAGAGCTACAATTGATCCCCTATACTTGTGGGTCATCAGGCTGCTGTGCAAGCTGTGCGCTACCAGCAAGCCTTGCGCCGCTACCATAGCAGCAAGGTTCATGCCCAAAGCCTTGAGGAAGGCGACCTTGTTCTTCGACACGTTCAGTCAGCCAAGAATTCTAACAAGTTGACACTGAAGTGGGAAGGCCCTTATCGGATAATGCGATTCACCAGGCATGGCGCAGTCCGCCTGGAGACCGAATATGGCATTCTAGTGAGCAACTCCTGGAATATCGAACATCTATCTTCGCAAGTTTTACCCATAAGTCGCGGTTGCCGGGTCCCCGGGCAACCCCCTTTTGTACCAGCCTTGCCGGCAAGGCATATAACCCTCTGTACAAATCCAGGCGCAGACCCTGTGCGCAGTTGAATTAGTTTAAGTGTGTACAGTTCTTGTCAGTTCCCATGTTTATCTATATGCATGCATGTCCAAGATATTGTACTACGTTTGTTTCCGGCAAGTACTGATGAACCACCAAGGTTCCATGTTCCTATTTTCTCTCCTTTCTTTTTCTCAAAGGATAGAAGGTTCCCTCACATGCAAGTTTGCTGGGGGAAGATGGTATGGAGTATGGACATCAATGGGCGACGTTCGAAGTGACATCTTGCGGGAAGGAGTACAACAGCAAAGAGCTAAGTTGTGAAACCTTGAGTAAATTTTCTTTTAAATGTAAAGTTATTTTCCTTGGATGATTTTGGTTCTTGTATAGAAAACCTGCAGAGAAAGGAACCTTGTCACGATCGATTGCGCCCTTACTTTGTTTCGAGTCCGCTCAATAGTTCGAGTGGCTGCGCTGAGAACGGCAAGGTATCTTGCCGGCAGCGACACCCCCAGCAGGCTGCTAAGGACCCGTTCCTCAAAGCACTCGCGGCAAGGGTGCACGCACCGGAAAGTTTTTCCCCGATAAAGCGTAGGGTGTGTGCCATACATCAAGAAATCGGACAAGAAAGATAACGTGCATTCATCTAAAACATAGCAAGTTATATTACATTAATAGTCGCCGCAATTCTAACTTAAGATAGACTGTCTTGGGCATGAATTCGTGGCGGCGAGAAGAAGTGAAGCGGATAGTCCTTGCGCTGGCCTTCGACCCTCTTGATTTGTTCCACCTTGTCGACAATTGGCGTCGTGAGCTCTTCCAGCGCCTTGCGGTCTGCGACCTTCGGCAAGCAGTCAAGCACATTGGTGAGGTCGAGGCCAGGGTTCCTGTGCGCCACTTTGATGAGCACCTTGATGCGGCTTGAAGCTACGTCGGTATTTCCCCAAAGTGGAAGGGATGATGCAGCACAACGATGGTAGGTATTTCCCTCAGTGATGAGTCCAAGATTATCGAACCAGTAGGAGAACCAAGCAACAATACGTAAACGACACCTGCACACAAATAACAAATACTCGCAACCCGACGTGTAAAAGGGGTTGTCAATCCCTTTCGGGTAACGGTGCCACAAATTGGCAAACAGACGTGATAATTAGTAGTAGATTGATAGATCGAACGCCAAATAAAATAAATTGCAGTAAGGTATTTTTTGTGTTTTTGGTTTAATAGATCTGAAAATAAAAGGCAAATAAAATATATCACAAAGACAAATAATATGACAAAGAGACTGGGGGGTTGTAGGTTTCACTAGTGGCTTCTCTCTAGAAAAATAGCAAACGGTGGGTAAACAAATTACTGTTGTGCAATTGATAGAACTTCAAATAATCATGACGATATCCAGGCAATGATCATTATATAGGCATCACGTCCAACATTAGTAGACCAACTCTTGCCTGCATCTACTACTATTACTCCACACATCGACTGCTATCCAGCATGCATCTACTGTATTAAGTTCATGGAGAAAATGAGTAATGCAATAAGAATGATGACATGATGTAGACAAGATCTATTTATGTAGAAATAGACCCCATTGTTTTATCCTTAGTATCAACGATACATACATGACGGTTCCCCTTCTGTCACTGGGATCAAGCACCGTAAGATCGAACCCACTACAAAGCACGTCTTCCCATTGCAAGATAAATAGATCAAGTTTGCCAAACAAAACCCAAATACCAGAGAAGAAATACGAGGCTATAAGCAATCATGCACATAAGAGATCAAAGAAACTCAAATAACTTTCATGGATAAAAAGATAGATCTGATCATAAACTCAAAGTTCATCCGATACCAACAAACACACCGCAAAAAGAGTTAGATCATATGGATCTCCAAGAGACCATTGTATTGAGAATCCAACGAGAGAGAGGAAGCCATCTAGCTACTAACTACAGACCCGAAGGTCTATAAAGAACTACTCACGCATCATCGAAGAGACACCAATGGAAGTGGTGAACCCCTCCGTGATGGTCTCTAGATTGGATCTGGTGGTTCTGGACTCTGCGGCGGCTGGAATTGATTTTCGTCGACTCCCCTAGTGTTTATGGAATATTGGGGTATTTATAGAGTAAAGAGGCGGTCCGGGGGCACCCAAGGTGGGCACAACCCACCAGGGCGCGCCTGGGCCTCCAAGCGCGCCCTGGTGGGTTGTGCTCCCCTTGGAGTAGCCCCCAAGTGTTTCTTCAGCCCATTGGATATCTTCTGGTCCAAGAAGATCCACAAAAAGTTTTTCTGCGTTTGGACTCCGTTTGATATTGATTTCCTGCGATGTAAAAAACATGCAAGAAACAACAACTGGCACTTGGCACTATGTCAATAGGTCAGTACCAAAAATGATATAAAATGATTATAAAACATCCAAGAATGATAATATAATAGCATGGAACAAACAAAAAATATAGATACATTGTAGACATATCAGCATCCCCAAGCTTAATTCCTGCTCGTCCTCGAGTAGGTAAATGATAAAAACAGAAATTTTGATGTGGAATGCTGCCTAACATGCATCTCATATTCTTTTCTTTATAGCATGGACATTTGGACTTTTATATTGTTCAAAGCAATAGTCTAGTTTTGACATGATAACTTAAATACTCAAGCATATCAATAAGCAACCAAGTCTTTCAAAATATCAATGCTAAAATAAGATATCACTAAAATAAGTATCATCAAGCATATCCATTCATGAAACACACTTGCATATTAGCTGCACCCAATGCTCAAGTACGATTGCCCCATAATTGGTGCTTTATAAGAGAAGATGGAGACTCAAATTCAAAAATAAAAATTGCATAAAGTAAAAGAAAGTCCCTTCGCGGTGGGAAGTAGGGATTTGTAGAGGTGCCAGAGCTCAAAGGGAAGATTGAGAGATAAAAACATCTTGGGAGGCGTGCTTTTCCCACCAACGAAAACGACTTAGAGTTCCCAACAGTTTCCATGCTAGATATATCATAGGCGGTTCCCAAACAGAAATTAAAGTTTATTCCTTTTTCCACCATACTTTCACTTTCCATGGCTAAACGTATCAACAGGTGCCTTCTATACCAACACTTTCCAAGGAATTTATTATTTGACAACATAAAGTAAATTCATTTTTTATTTCGGGACTGGGCATCCCTAATACCTTTGCCTTAGTCTCGTGCAATGACAAGTGAATATACACTCATCGTGAGAATAACACATCTAGCATGGAAAATATTAGGCACCCCTCACCACCTCGCGAGCGGTACGAGCACACAAAAGAGAAATTTATTTTGAATATTAGAGATGGCACATACAAATTTGCTTAGAACGGCAAAATAATACTGCATATAGGTAGATATAGTGGACTCATGTGGAAAAACTGGTTTAAAGGATTTTGGATGCACAAGTAGTGATCATAATTAGTGCAAAATAAAGGCTAGCAAAAGATTGAGAAGCGGCCAACCAAGAAACGAATAATCTCATAAGCGAGCATTGAGCATAATTAACATAGAATAATGCACGACAAGTAGAATATAATTTCATTGCATAACTATTGACTTTCATGCTTGCATAGGGAATCACAAACCTTAACACCAATATTCTTACTAAAGCATAATTACTCATCAAGATGACTCATATATCACATCATCATATCTCAAAACTATTACGAAGAATCAAGTTTATTTTGTCCAGTGATCTTCATGAAAGTTTTTATTATATCCTTCTTGGATATCCATCACTTTGGAACTAATTTTCATGTGTTTCTTTTGATAACCTCAGACAAATATAAGTGAAGATCATGAGCATAAAATTTCTTTCTCTCAAATTAATTTAAGTGAAACAAGAGAGAGTTTCTTGAAAATTTTACTAACTCTGAAATAAATCTAAGTGAAGCAAGAGATCATTTCTTCAAAAATACTAAAGCACACCGTGCTCAAAAAGCTATAAGTGAAGCGCTAGAGCAAATCCATAGCTCATAAAAATTTTAAGTGAAGCATAGAGAGCAATTCTAACATGTCATGGCATAATTTTGGCTCTCTCAAAAACGTGTGTCCAGCAAGGAATCAAGACCTGGAAAACAAAATAAAACAAGCAAAGACTCATATCATACAAGACGCTCCAAGCAAAACACATAGTATGTGACGAATAAAAATATAGCTTCGAGTAAAATACCGCTGGTCGTTAGAAGAAAGAGGGGATGCCACTCGGGGCATCCCCAAGCTTAGTTGCTTGCTCTCTTTGGATAATAGCTTGGGATGCCAGGGCATCCCCAAGATTAGTCTCTTCTTACTCCTTATTCCTTCATCCATCGTAAGATAACCCAAAACTTGAAAACTTCAATCACACAAAACTCAACAAAACCTTCGTGAGATCCGTTAGTATAAGAAAACAATTCACTACTATATGTATTGTACCAAACCAATTCATATTTTATTCTTGCATTATATCTACTGTATTCCAACTTTTCTATGGCAAAAACGCATCAAAGAAAACCATAGAATCATCAAAACAAGCACACAACACAAAGAAAACAGAATCTGTCAAAAACAGAACAGTCCGTAGCAATCTGGATATTTCGAATACTTCTGTAACTCCAAAAACTCTAAAAATTAGGAAAACCAGGGAACTTTGCATATTAATCTTCTGAAAAAAGAATTGGTATTTTATCGCTCTCTGCTTATAAATGAGAATTATTTTCATGAGGGAAAAAGTTTCTGTTTTTCAGCAAGATCAAACAACTGTCACCCAAGAAGATCCTAAAGGCTTTACTTGGCACAAACACTAATTAAAGCATAAAACCAGAATCATAACAGTAGAATAATTGTGCTAACACTCAAGAACAGAAAGAAAAAGAAGCAAAAATAAATTTTATTCATTGGGTTGCCTCCCAACAAGCGCTATTGTTTCACGCCCTTAGCTAGGCATAAAGCAAGGATCTTAATTTTGTCATCTTTGGTTCGAGATCCATAAGATTCCCTCATGATTGATTAATATGGTGGCCTAATTCTTGTTCTAGGGAAGTATTACATGCCCTTCCTCAAAGGAAATTGGAACTTAATATTGCCTTCTTTCATATCAATCACGGCACCGATAGTGTGTAAAAACAGTCTACCAAGAATAATTGGACAAGACGGATTGCAATCAATATCAAGAACAATAAAATCGTTGGGCACATAATTCCTATTTGCAAGAATAATAACATCATTAATTCTTCCCATAGGCTTTTTGATAGTAGAATCCGCCAAGTGCAAATTTAAAGAACATTCGTCAATATCGGTAAGACCAAGCACATCACATAAAGATTTCGCAATTGTAGAAACACTAGCACCCAAGTAACTTAAAGCAAAACACTCATAATTTTTAATCTTGACTTTGATAGTAGGTTCCCGTTCATCATGCAATTTTCTAAGAATTGAAACTTCTAATTCCAACTTTTCTTCTAAAGCTTTCATCATAGCATCAACAATATGTTTAGTAAAAGCTTAATTTTTTTCATAAGCATGGGGTGAATTTACCATGGATTGCAACAAAGAAATACAATCAATCAAAGAGAAACTATCATAATTAAAGTCTTTGTAATCCAAAAGAGTGGGCACATCACTAGTTAAAGTTTTGATCTCTTCAAACCCACTTTTATTAATTTTCTCAACAATATTTTCACCCCCCGAATTATCGGGACGCCTTCTAACTAACGTTGACTCTTCTCCAGTCCCTTTTTCATCAATCTTAACTTTACTAAACAAGGAATCAAGAGAAGAAACACCAATCATTTTAAGATCTTCATCACTTTTACGAAAGTAATCAATAGAATATGCTTTTTGTAAAAATTCTCTTTTCGCTCTAAGCATAGCAGTTCTTTTCTTACTTTCATCCATAGAAACATAAATAGCTTTAATTGATTCCTCAACTTTAGGCACAAAAATTTACATCCTGAGATTTTCTACATCATGAGAAATTCTATCAACATTTCTATACAAATCATCAATCTTATTCAACTTTTCTTCTATGGTAGTGTTGAAAACTTTCTGCGTGTTGATAAATTATTTAATATTATTCTCAAGATCAGAGGTGTTCCTATTATTATTATAAGAAGGATTTCCATAGGAATTACCATAATTATTAGAGGAATTACTAGGAAAAGGCCTAGGATTAAAATTACCTCTATAAGCATTGTTATTGAAATTGTTTCGAGAGATAAAATTCACATCTGCGGCATCACTATTTTTCTCAATCAAAGTAGACAAAGTCATATCATTGAAATCAATAGGAGCACTTTTACTAGCAACCAATTTCATAAGAACATCAACTTTTTCACTGAAAGAAGAAATTTCTTCAATCAAATTAACTTTTTTACTAGTAGGAGCCCTTTTGTTATGCCATTGTGAATAATTTGCCATAATATTATCAAGCAATTTTGTGGCTTCACCCAAAGTAATTTCCATAAAAGTACCACCCGCGGCGGAATCTAAATGATTACGAGAAACGAAATTCAATCCCACATAAAAATTGTATGATCATCCAAAGATTTAACCCATGAGTTGGGCAATTCCTTAGCATCATCTTCATCCTTTCCCAAGATTGTGCAACATGCTCATGTTCAAGTTTCTTGAAATTCATGATCTGGGTTCTAAGGAAAATAGTTTTCACGGGCAGAAAATACTTAGTGATAAAAGCATCTTTGCACTTATTCCAAGAATTGATACTATTGCGAGGCAAAGAAGAAACCCAATTTTTTTGTAGAAACACGCAAAGAAAACGGAAATAGTTTCATCTTCACAATATCATTGTCCACATCTTTTTTTATTTTGCATATCGCATAATTCCATGAAGGAATTAAGATGGAACGAGGCATCCTCGTTAGGAGTGCCGGAAAATTGATCTTTCATAACAAGATTCAGCAAAGTAGTATTAATATCACAAGACTCCGCACTAGTGGCGGGAGCAATCGGAGTGCTAATAAAATCATTGTTGTTGCTATTTGAGAAATCACACAACTTGGTGTTCTCTTGAGTCATGCTGACTACGCAACAAGATTGCATTCAAAAACAGATCCGGCAAGAAAACAATGAACGAAAAAGAAGGCGAATAAAACGGCAAATTTTTGTGAAGTGGGGGAGAGGAAAATGAGAGGAAAATGGCAAATAATGTAAATTGCGAGGAGATGAGATTTGTGATTAGGAACCTGGTATATGTAGATGATCCTCCATGGCAACAGCGCAAGAAATTCCTTTTGATGCGGCTTGAAGCTACGTCGGTATTTCCCCAAAGAGGAAGGGATGATGCATCACAGTGACGGTAGGTATTTCCCTCAGTGATGAGACCAAGGTTATTGAACCAGTAGGAGAACTAAGCAACAATACATAAACGACACCTGCACACAAATAACAAATACTCACAACCTGACGTGTAAAAGGGGTTTCAATCCCTTTCGGGTAATGGTGCAACAATTTGGCAACCGGACGTGAATAAATTGTAGTAGATTGATAGATCGAAAGCCAAATAAAATAAACAAGAATAAATTGCAACAAGGTATTTCTGTGTTTTTGGTTTAATAGATCTGAAAATAAAAGGCAAATAAGATAGATCGCAAAGGCAAATAATATGAGAAAGAGACCCGAGGGGCGTAGGTTTCACTAGTGGCTTCTCTCGAGAAAAACAGCAAACGGTGGGTAAACAAATTACTGTTGGGCAATTGATAGAACTTCAAATAATCATGACGATATCTAGGCAATGATCATTATATAGGCATCATGTCCAAGATTAGTAGAACGACTCCTGCCTACATCTACTACTATTACTCCACATATCGACCGCTATCCAGCATGCATCTAGTGTATTAAGTTCATGGAGAAATGGAGTAATGCAATAAGAATGATGACATGATGTAGACAAGATCTATTTATGTAGAAATAGACCCTATCGTTTTATCCTTAGTATCAACGATACATATGTGTCGGTTCCCCTTCTGTCACTGGGATCAAGCACCGTAAGATCGAACCCACTACAAAGCACCTATTCCCATTGCAAGATAAATAGATCAAGTTGGCCAAACAAAACCCAAATATCAGAGAAGAAATACGAGGCTATAAGCAATCATGCATATAAGAGATCAAAGAAACTCAAATAACTTTCATGGATAAAAAGATAGATATGATCATAAACTCAAAGTTCATCTGATCCCAACAAACACACCCCAAAAAGAGTTACATCATATGGATCTCCAATAGACCATTGTATTGAGAATCAAACAAGAGAGAGGAAGCCATCTAGCTACTAACTACGGACCCGAAGGTCTACAAAGAACTACTCACGCATCATCGGAGATGCGCCAATGGAAGTGGTGAACTCCTCCGTGATGGTGTCTAGATTGGATCTGGTGGTTCTGGACTCTGCAGTTGCTGGAATTGATTTTCGTCGACTCTCCTAGGGTTTCTGGAATATTGGGGTATTTATAGAGTAAAGAGGCGGTCCGGGGCACCCGAGGTGGGCACAACCCACCAAGGCGCGCCAGGGCCTCCAGGCGTGCCCTGGTGGGTTGTGCTCCCCTCGGAGCAGCCCCCAGGTTCTTCTTCTGCCCATTGGATGTCTTCTGGTCCAAAAAAATCCACAAAAAGTTTCATTGCATTTGGACTCCATTTGATATCAGTTTCCCGCGATGTAAAAAACATGCAAAAAACAGCAACTGGCACTTGGCACTATGTCAATAGGTTAGTACCAAAAAAATGATATAAAATGGCTATAAAATGATTATAAAGCATCCAAGAATGATAATATAACAGCATGGAACAATAAAAAATTATAGATACGTTGGAGACGTATCACACCTTGAGAAGATCGGCCCGGCAGAGTTTGCGGGATTTGTTGGCCATTTGGGTTGCTCGGCTGGAGTGGAGCAGATTCAGGGCATCGAGGAGCGCCTCGAAGAACATGGTCAGCCTGGCGCTCGGAGACACCCTCTCCTCGGAAGAATACCTGAAGTTCGGCAGGTCCTTGGTGGACAGTTGTGCTGCGAACCTTTCCGCGACGTCAACAATGAGCTCAGTCCAGATCCCCATGTCTTTCTCATAGTCATTATAGTTGGCGGTGGCACTCTCGAGCAGCTCCTTCTCGTCCCGGAGGTTTTTGGTCAGGGACTTCTCACGAGCCCTGCTTCTCTGAAGGGACTCCTCCAGTGTGGTCGGCTTCAGCTTCAGATCGGCAATGGAGTCGTTGGCTGCGGAGAGCTGCTTGGTATTGTAGGATATGGTGGTTTGCATCTCCGCCAGGTCATAGAGAGTTTTCTCTCGGTCACCCTTGAGAATCGAGAGCTCCTTGCCATGTTCCTCTAGATCTGCCTCCAGTTTCTTCACCTTGTCATCCAGCTCATTCTTGGCGGCCTCTGCAGCTTCGGTGGCATCGATGGCTTCCTTCAGCTTGCTGGTGTGGTCCAAGGCCAGAGCATCAAATGCTTTTTTGTGCTCCTGCTCCAGCTCTTGGGTCCTCTGCGCGACAAGCTTCTCAATTTCATCATCATTGCCATGGAGCTTGGCGGCAACCGCCTCCTCGCGAGCGGCAAGGTCCTCTTCATAAGCATCAAGCCCGACACGGAGTTACCTCAAGCGAGCATCCTCTGCAGCAGCCTGATACGTCCATTTTGCATCACGCTTTTATATCCATATTTATTGCATTATGGGCTGTTATTACACATTATGTCACAATACTTATGCCTATTCACTCTTATTTTACAAGGTTTACATAAAGAGGGAGAATGCCGGCAGCTGGGATTCTGGGCTGGAAAAGGAGCAAATATTAGAGACATATTCTGCATAGCTCCAAAAGTCCTAAAACTTCACGGAACTCATTTTCAGAATATATAAAAAATACTGAGCGCAAGAAGTTCACCAGGGGGCCACACCCTGCCCACGAGGGTGGGGGCGCGCCCTACCCCCCTGGGCGCGCCCCCTACCTCGTGGGCCCCTTGGTGGCCCTCCGATGCCCATCTTATCCTATATGGAGTCTTTCGATGACAAAAAAACCATAAGCCATCTTTCCGGACGAGACTCTGCCGCCACGAGGCGGAACCTTGGCGGAACCAATCTAGGGCTCTGGCGGAGTTGTTCTGCCGGGGAAACTTCCCTCCGGGAGGGGGAAATCATCGCCATCGTCATCACCAACGATCCTCTCATCGGGAGGGGGTCAATCTCCATCAATATCTTCACCAGCACCATCTCCTCTCAAACCCTAGTTGATCTCTTGTATCCAATTCTTGTCTCTAAGTCCGGGATTGGTACCTGTGGGTTGCTAGTAGTGTTAATTACTCCTTGTAGTTGATGCTAGTTGGTTTACTTGGTGGAAGATCATATGTTCAGATCCTATATGCACATTTATACCCCTCTGATTATGAACATGAATATGCTTTGTGAGTAGTTACGTTTGTTCCTGAGGACATGGGAGAAGTCTTGCTATTAGTAGTCATGTGAATTTGGTATTCGTTCGATATTTTGATGAGATATATGTTGTCTCTTCTCTAGTGGTGTTATGTGAACGTGGACTACATGACACTTCACCATTATTTGGGCCTAGAGGAAGGCATTGGGAAGTAATAAGTAGATGATGGGTTGCTAGATTGACAGAAGCTTAAACCCTAGTTTATGCGTTGCTTCGTAAGGGGCTGATTTGGATCCATATGTTTCATGCTATGGTTAGGTTTACCTTAATACTTTTGTTGTAGTTGCAGATGCTTGCAATAGAGGTTAATCATAAGTGGGATGCTTGTCCAAGTAAGGACAGTACCCAAGCACCGGTCCACCCACATACCAAATTATCAAAGTACCGAACACGAATCATATGAACGTGATGAAACCTAGCTTGACGATATTCCTATGTGTTCTTGGGAGCGCTTTTCTCTATATAAGAATTTGTCCAGGCTTGTCCTTTGCTACAAAAAGGATTGGGCCACCTTGCTGCACTTTATTTAGTTTTGTTACTTGTTGCTCATTACCAATTATCTTATCACAAAACTATCTGTTACCTATAATTTCAGTGCTTGCAGAGAATACCTTGCTGAAAACCGCTTATCATTTCCTTCTGCTCCTCGTTGGGTTCGACACTCTTACTTATCGAAAGGACTACGATAGATCCCCTATACTTGTGGGTCCTCAAGACTCTTTTCTTGCGCCGTTGCCGGGGAGTGAAGCGCCTTTGGTAGGTGGAATTTGGTAAGGAAAAATTTATATAGTGTGCTGAAATTTACTGTCACTTGTTACTATGGAAAGTAATCCTCCGAGGGGCTTGTTCGGGGTATCTTCACCCCGACCAGTATAGCAAAGAGTTGCTCCTCAGCCTACTGAACCTACTGAAAATGAAAATGTCTGCCTAGAAATTCCTTCGGGTATGTTAGAAAAACTGCTAGCTAATCCTTTTACAGGAGATGAAACAAAGCATCCTAATGAGCACCTAATATATGTGGATGAAGTTTGTGGATTATTTAAGGTTGCTAGTGTATCCGGAGATGTTATTAAGAAGAAGGTCTTCCCTTTATCTTTGAAGGGAGATGCATTGACATGGTATAGGATATGTGATGATACGGGGTCATGGAACTACAAACGATTGAAATTGGAATTTCATCAAAAGTTTTATCCTATGCATCTTGTTCATCGTGATCGCAATTATATATATAATTTCTGGCCTCGCGAAGGAGAAAGCATCGCTCAAGCTTGGGGGAGGCTTAAATCAATTTTATATTCATGCCCCAATCATGAGCTCTCAAGAGAAATGATTATTCAAAATTTTTATGCTCGGCTTTCTAATAACAATCGCACCATGCTCGATACTTCTTGTGCTAGCTCTTTTATGATGAAGACTATTGAATTCAAATGGGATTTATTGGAAAGAATTAAACACAACTCTGAAGATTGGGACCTCGATGAAGGTAAGGAGTCAGGTATGACACCTAAGTATGATTGTGTTAAATCTTTTATGGATACCGATGTTTTCCATAAATTTAGCACTAAATATGGACTTGATTCTGAGATAGTAGCCTCTTTCTATGAATCTTTTGCTGCTCATATCGATCTCCCTAAGGAGAAGTGGTTTAAATATTGTCCTCCCATAGAAGTAAAAGTAGCTGCACCTATTAAAGTTGAAGAAAATACTATCACTTAATGATCCTATTGTTCCTACTTCTTATGCTGAGAAACCACCTTTCCCTGTTAGGATAAAGGATCATGCTAAAGCTTCAACTGTGGTTCGTAAAAGCAACATTAGAACTTATACACCTCCTGAGCAAATTAAAGTTGAACCTAATATTGCTATCGTTAAAGATCTCTTGGCTGATAATATTGATGGGCATGTTATTCATTTCTATAATGAAACCGCTAGAATTGCCAAACATTGTGCTAAAGATAAACATAGACCTGTGGTAGGCATGCTTGTTATTTCTGTTAAAATAGGAGATCATTGCTATAATGGCTTATGTGATATGGGTGCTAGTGCTAGTGCAACCTTTTGACTTATACAAAGAAGTTATGCATGACATTGCACCCGCTGAGTTAGAAGATATTGATGTCACAATTAAACTTGCCAATAGAGATACTATTTCACCAATGGGAATTGTTAGAGATGTTGAAGTCTTGTGTGGGAAAACTAAATATCCTGCTGATTTTCTTGTTCTTGGCTCCCCACAAGATAGCTTTTGTCCCATTATTTTTGGTAGACCCTTCTTGAACACAGTTAATGCTAAGATAGATTGCAAAAAGGATGTTGTTACTATTGGTTTAGGTGATATGTCTCATGAATTTAATTTCTCTAAATTTCGTAGACAACACCGTGAAGAGGAATCGCCTAGTAAAGATGAAATTATTGGTCTTGCTTCTATTGCCGTGCCTCCTAGTGACCCTTTAGAACAATATTTGCTAGACCATGAAAATGATATGTTTATGAATGAAAGAAGGGAAATAGATGAAGTATTCTTTAAACAGGAACCCATCCTGAAACACAATTTGCCTGTTGAAATCCTAGGGGGTCCTCCTCCACCCAAGGGTGATCCCGCGTTTGAGCTTAAACTGTTACCTGATATGGCAGCATCCTTGGTGATCCCCTCGATGATGACATTGACTGCCATCTGGTCCGTCAAGGGGAGATCTGGAAGCCAAGAAGGAGAAACGAGAAGGGACCAAGGTTGAAGCTCGAGACAGAGAGAAAGGAGAAAAAGATCATACTGGAAAAATTAAAAGTGTGAGGAAGCAAGCGGCTTACCTGTGACGAGTTGTTGGGAGGTGAGTCCCTCCCCGACAACATTCATTGTCGGTGTAGGACTGTCCACACCTGTGCTTGCCGGCTCTTCCTCCACGTGAGTGGGCTCGTCGGTAGAAGCCCTTGCCGAGGATCCTTCCCTGGGCGGTGTGGTTGACGGAAGCGGCATATCGGGGGCGGCCCTCAGTGGCTCTTCCCATTGCTGTTCTTCTCCAGCAAACCCCGCAAAGTCAGTAACCAAGATGTACACCCAACACCCACCGGCGGGAAATGAGTAGTGAACTCACGCTGGGGGCTGGGTTGGGGGACGCGTCGTGGGCTGGGCTCGGGGCTAACGAGGATGGTCTCCAGCACATTTGCGGTGCTTGCCGGGGGCTCGTCGCTCGTTTAAGTCTTGGCCCTCTTCGCCATCCTCCGTGCCACCGTTTCTGTATATCTATGATGACAGGACAAAGCGAGAACAAATAAGATGAGCAAAATCAGAAATTCAGGGGATAAAGGAGGCGGTAGGGCACTTAGTCTCCTTCTTCCGGACTCTCTCCTCCCTCCGGGCTAAAAGCAGCGAGGATGAAGGCGCCCTCCGCTATAACGTCCATACGAGGGATGGAGAAGGGGACCTGGGCCGCTTGGTTGTGGTAGGAGCGGCAGCCTGATGTGAGCCTGCTCCGGTTGCCGACACCATCATGTGAGCCGCCCCCGCTGCTTTCTTTGCTGTCGTGGTCGCGCGCCTCATCTGGCGCACAGGTTGCTGTTGAGCTTCTTGCCGCTCCACAACCTTGCTGGCCGTCCCCTTGCCGATGACCTCTTCTGGCAAGGAAGCTTACTGGATTGGCTCGCCGGAGATGGCTCGCCGAAGGACATGCTTCTTCATCCTTGGAGCTGAGGACTCCTCATGATGTTGCTCCTCGGCTGTATCTTCGACGGAAGAGCCCCCGACAACTGTACCACTATGCTCTCCGGCAGTCCCCCCCTCCCGCTCGACAAGTTTTTCTTCTTCACTAGCTTTGTCTTCCACAAAGCTAATGCTGTCGGCCTCCGCGGCAAGAGCCGCCTCTTCCGCCCTGCTAGCAATATATGCCACTTCTTCGTCGGTGGTGGGCGGATGAGGTTCATCTCTTCCCGGATGGACTCCTCTGACAAGTTGTCGAAGAAATCCTATACCTATTCCGCGGATGGCTCAACCTAGGTCTGGTCAAGGCCATGGGCGTTGATCGCCGGTATCATGGCAATGATCGAGCTCAGGGCATAGTTGTTGCACAATGGGATTATGCATGCCGGCAACTTGAGCGACGTGACGATCTTGAATAGGTGGTGGCAGAGAGCTTCGTGCTGCATGACTGTCAAGTTGTTGTTCAGACCGGGGCGCAGCCTCATGATATCTGTTGCGTTCCAATATTCCCAAGCCGGTCTCCCCTTGTTCTGTAGAGGAGCGATGCGACGGCAGAGGAAGTCGGTGCCAATCATCTCGATTGTGAGCCCAGCGGCTCTGAGGCATTTCATCCTGTAGATTGCGATTCAGAACTCCCCGTCTCGAGGGTCGAGGGCGCTCCAACCGTTGTCGCGGGCCAGTCTCGTTTGCCGGGGCATACAGAATGGCTGCGGATCTTCCTCCATAATCTAGCACCACCTACCCCACCATTCACCCCACTTCTCGTGGTAGACCCCGTTTGGTATGTCTCCTTGTTCCATGCCCTTGGAATCCAGGCGACTGATGTCTACTATGCAACTTTATTCTTGTAGACTCGTGTTAGGCCTCCAAGCGCAGAGTTTTGTAGGATGGTAACAATTTTCCCTCAAGTGGATGACCTAAGGTTTACAATCCGTGGGAGGCGTAGGATGAAGATGGTCTCTCTCAAACAACCCTGCAACCAAATACAAGAAATCTATTGTGTCCCCAACACACCTAATACAATGAAAAATTGTATAGGTGCACTAGTTCAGCGAAGAGATGGTGATAAAAGTGTAATATGGATGGTATAAATATATTTTTATAATCTAAATAAATAAAACCAGCAAGGTAGCAAATAGTAAACGAGCACAAAAATAGTATTGCAATGCTTGAAAATGAGGCCTAGGGTTCGTACTTTCACTAGTGCAATCTCTCAACAATGCTAATATAATTGGATCACATAACCATCCCTCAACGTGCAACGAAGAATCACTCCAAAGTTCTTACCTAGCAGAGAACATAAGAAGAAATCATTTGTTGGGTATGAAACCACCTCAAAGCTATTCTTTCCGATCGATCTATCCAAGAGTTCACACTAAAATAACACCAAATAATTTCAGATTCATAATAATCAATGCAACACAAAGAACTTCAAAGAGTGCCCCAAGTTTTTTACCGGAGAGACAAAAGACGAGAACGTGCATCAACCCCTATGCATATATTACCCCAATGTCACCGCGGGAATCCGCGAGTTGAATGCCAAAACACATATCAAGTGAATCAATATGATACCCCATTATCACAATGAGTATTCATATGCAAGACATATATCAAGTGCTCTCAAATCCATAAAAGTATTCAATCCGATAACAACGAAATCTCAACAGGAAAAACTCAATTCATCACAACAAGACAGAGAGGGGAAAACACCATATGATCCGACTATATTAACAAAGCCCGTGATACATCAAGATAGTGACATCTCAAGAACATGACAGAGAGAGAGAGAGATTAAACACATAGCTACTGGTACAAACCCTCGGCCCCGAGGGTGGACTACTCCCTCCTCATTGTGGTGGCCGCCGGGATGATGAAGATGGCCACTGGTCATGATTTCCCCCTCCGGCAGAGTGCCGGAACGGGGTCTAGATTGGTTTTTGGTGGCTACATAGCCTTGCAGCGGCGGAACTTCTAATCTAGGTTAACCCCGAGGGTTTTTGGAATATTTGAGAATTGATAGGGTAAAGAGGGGGTGCGGGAGGCCACCGAGGTGGGCACAACCCACCTGGGCGCGCCTGGCTCCCCAGACGCGCCCTGGTGGGTTGTGCCCCCCTCGGGGCACCCACAGGTGGTGCTCTAGCCCATCAGGAGTCTTCTGGTGCATAAAAAATCCATAAAAAGTTTTGCGGTGTTTGGACTTCGTCTGACATTGATTTCCTGTGATGTAAAAAACAAGCAAAAAATAGCAACTGGCACTAGGCACAAGGTCAATAAGTTAGTCCCAAAAAATGAAATAAATTTGCTATAAAATGATTGTAAAACATCCAAGAATGATAATAAAATAGCATGAATACTTCATAAATTATAGATACGTAGGAGATGTATCAGCATCCCCAAGCTTAATTCCTACTCGTCCTGGAGTAGGTAAATGATAAAAGAAATAATTTATGAAGTGTGAATGATAGCAAAGTGCATAAGTTTAATCAATGATAATTTCAATCATTTTTCCTAGCATCATGACAACAAATCTTTCCTATAATACTTCTCATATTATAGTTGCAACCAATTCACATGTTAAGGTTCAAACAATGAATTCTCTTGAAACTCAACAACCTATGTTTTCAGTCACCAAGCAATTGTAATTCAACTTATTCAACAAAGTCTAAGTAAGAGCTCCACATACTCAACCATTTTATAGTCTTCTATGATTGCTAACACTCACCGCATACACATGAGAAAAACGTTTCAACCGGACACATAGAAAGATAGGGGCTTATAATTTCACCTCCCAACGTATTCACCTCAAGGGTTATGCCAACAATAATAACTCATGCTACCCATATCCAACTGGACATATGTGCCTAGATCTTTCCTCACCACATGATGCTTGCCAAAATAGAAAAATAAAAAGGAATAGAGAGAAAAACTTTGACTCTTGCATGAAAGTAAATACATAAAAGTAAAAGATAGGCCCTTCGCAGAGGGAAGCAGAGGTTTCCATGCGCTTATTTGTTTGTATGCTCAACCCCTTAGTGCAAAAGAACGTCACGTTATATTGCCCCTTATGATAGCAACCTTTATTATGTAGTCTATCGCTTTTATTCTTTGCTATCACAAGTTCATACATCGCTCAATTTTCTTTAACACAAAATGATCTAACACTTTTAGAAGCAATTTTTATTGCCTTATTACACCAGTGACAACTTACTTGAAGGATCTTGCTCAATCCTTAGGTAGGTGTGGTGGACTCTTGAAGATAAGATTTGGGTTTGAGGGGTTTTTTGGATGCACAAGTAGTATCTCTACTTGGTGTGGAATTTTCTAGCAAAGATGGGGGACAAGCACCACATGTTGAAGGATCTATGACAATATAACTTCTATGTGAATATGAACAAACATAAACCATTATGTTGTCTTCCTTGTCCAACGTCAACAATTTTGGCATATAATATTTTGATGGGGGCTCACAATCACAAAAGATTTCCAAGATTGTGTATTTGCATGTGGAAGTTCTCTTCCTTATACTAATTACTAGCACATATGCCCGTGCATTGCAACTAAAAAAGTTAATGTTTTGTGCACGCGTAATGTCTCGTAGCACTGGATTCACTATGAAGAACATGAAATGCATCATCCTTTTACAAAATGAACATAAAAATAGGATGCAATTTATCCGTGTCCATATTTTCTTAGCGGGCATAATCTCCCACTAATTCCGTTTAAGTATAATCCTTCCTTTAGTTTTTTTGACATCGTAATCCTTCCTTTAATTACCATAACTCCTCATCCGTTTTAGTCGGGATCAAATCCTTCTTTTTCTAATTTAGTAGCCCGACCAAATGAAGCCTATGGATTCTTCCTTTTAATTATCCTACCTTTTTACCTCAAATCCTTCATTTAATAAGCCCCATCTATTTGAATATCCTATTTATTAAGCCCACAATCGTTCTTTTAATTATTGAATCGATTTACCCACAATCCTTTCTTTAATTAGCAACATCCATTTAAATATCCTATTTAAGCCGCGTTCAATTCCCACAATGTTGACTATTGTTGACCCAATTTTTTCACGGTCTATGAAAGCTCATAGAAGATCCATCAACGTACAAGTACATGGCTTAGACGGCTTACCGTGTGTATGAGAGAACCATAGGAAACTTTAGCGTGCACTCATACCAAACAAAGATCAATGAAAAGGACTAAACCAGACTATACCTATTCCCAGAATCATTCTTTTAATTATTCCACCGGTTTACCCATAATTCTTTCTTTAATTAGACACATCTATTTAAATATCACATTTAAGCCGAGTTCAAATCCCACAATGTTGATTTATGTTGACCCAATTATTTTTTGCGGTTTGTAGATCGTCCATAGAAGGCACATCCACATACAAGTACCTGGCCCAGATGGCTTACCATGTGTACGAGCGAACCCTACGAAACTTTAGCGTGCGCTCATATCAAACAAAAATCAATAAAAAGGACTAAACCAAACAAAAACAAACCAAGAATACCTATTCCCTTTAATAATATGTATAGATTCATGAATTGCTTGTATGACCAATATTGTGATTGTCAAGCCTCAAAAGATTTCACTTTATAAACCCAATGTGAAGCTACCACTAGGCATGATATGACTTCACCTTCATGACATTCAATTTATTCAACAATTTACTCATAGGATATAAGTGAAGCACAAGAGTAAATGACGAGCTACTCCAAAAAGATATAAGTGAAGATCATGCGAGTAGTTAAGTGAATGGGTAGCTAAATGAGGACTCTCTCTTATTAAAAACTTTCAGATCTCAGAATTTTATTAAAACAGCAAGCAAAACAAAACAAAATGACATTCCAAGAATAGCACACATCATGTGAAGAAGCAAAAACTTAGGCTCAACCGATATTAACCGATAATTGTTGAAGAAGAAACGTGGGATGCCTACCGCGGCATCCCCAAGCTTAGATGCTTGAGACCTCTTGAAATATTATCTTGGGGTGCCTTGGGCATCCCCAAGCTTGTGCTTTTGTGTCTCCTTAATTCCTTTTATATCACGGTTTTCCTAAATCTCAAAAACTTCATCCACACAAAACTCAACAAGAACTCGTGAGATAAGTTAGTATAAACCAATGCGAAAACCTTATCATTATCTACTGTAGAAAATCACTAAAATTATTATTCAACATTTCATACTAAATTCCTCTTCATATTTAATACTCGTATCCTCAAATAGAATCATTAAACAAGGAAACATATGCAAACAATGCAAACATAACGGCAATCTGCCAAAACAGTAAAGTCTGTAAAGAATGCAAGAGTATCTATACTTACCTAACTCCAAAAGTTATGAGACATTGACACACTGTATAAAATTTATCATATCTTGTTTTGCAAAAAAATTCAACATTTTATCACATTCTGACTTTTCGAGGGAATTTTTGCAACAGTGGTAAACTTTCTGTTTTCAAACAGCAACATGTATACTTGCAAAATAAGCATGGCAAAGGCTATCATTGCCACTTTTATTGAAATAAAAGATGAAAAACATTATTATAAATAACATAAATCAAATACTAACAAAATAAAATGATGCTCCAAGATAAACACAAATCATGTGACGAATGAAAACATATCTCCAAGTGAGGTTACCGATAATGTTGGAGACGAAAGAGGGGATGCCTTCCGGGGCATCCCCAAGCTTAGTTGCTTGGATCTTCCTTGGATATTAAATTGGGGTGCCTTGGTCATCCACAATCTTAGGGTCTTGTCACTCCTTATTCTCCTCATATCGTTGTCTCGCCCAAAACTCGAAAACTTCAATCACACAAAACTTAACGGAACTTTGTGAGATAGGTTAGTATGATAAAGAGCAAACCATTTCACTTTTGGTTCTGTCAAAGACAAGATTAATAATTGTTATCACACAATGACTACTGTATCATATCATTTCCACAATTTATATTGAGCAATATAAGCCATGGAAATTAGAAAACAAGCAAACTATGCATTGAAAACAGAATCTGTCAAAAACAGAATAGTCTGTAGTAATCTGTACTCCAACCATACTTATGCTACTCCAAAAATCCTGAATAATAGGAAAACCTAGGAAATTTTTCTATTAATATTCTTCAAAAAGAATAAGAATTTTATCACGCTTCTGTTAAAAATGAGAATTGTTTTCCTCAGTGCAAAAATTTCTGTTTTTCAGCAAGATCAAATCAACTATCACCGTAAGCCATCCCAAAGGTCTTACTTGGTACTTTATTGAAACAAAAGCAATACAACATGATTACTACAGTAGCCTAATCATGTGAACACACAAAAACATTAGGTAAAAGTGTTGGGTTGTTTCCCAACAAGCGCTTTTCTTTAATGCCTTTTTAGCTAGGCATGACGATTTCAATGATGCTCACATAAAATATAAGAATTAAAACATAACAAGAGCATCATGAATCACATGGAAAGCACATTAAAGCTTAACCCACTTCCTATGCATAAGGATTTTGTGAGCAAACAATTTATGGGAACAAGAATCAACTAGCATAGAAAGGCAAAACAAGCAAAACTTCAAGATTTTCAACACGTAGAGAGGAAACTTGATATTATTGCAATACCTACTGTTGGGGAACGTAGCAGAATTTTAAAATTTTCTACACATCACCAAGATCAATCTATGGAGTCATCTAGAAATGAGGGAGAGAGGAGTGCATCTACATACCCTTGTAGATCGCGCATGGAAGCGTTCAAGAGAACGGGGTTGATGGAGTCGTACTCGTCGTCATCCAAATCACCGATGACCTAGCGCCGAACGGACGGCACCTCCGCGTTCAACACACGTACGGTTGGGAAGAAGTCTACTCCAACTTGATCCAACAAGGGGGAAGGAGAGGTTGATGAAGATCCAGCAGCACGATGGCATGATGGTGGAAGCAACGGTGATCTCGGCAGGGCTTCGCCAAGCTCAGGGAGACGGAGGAGTGTCACGGGAGGGAGAGGAAGGCGCCAGGGGCTAGGGTGCAGCTGCCCTCCCTCCCCCCACTATATATAGGACCCCTAGGGGGGCGCCGGCCCTAGGAGATTGAATCTCTAAGGGGGGTGGCGGCCAAGGGGGGTGGAGTGCCCCCCAAGCCAAGTGGGGCGCCCCCACCCCTAGGGTTTCCAACCTTAGGCGCAGGGGAGGCCCATGGGGGGGCGCACCAGCCCACTAGGGGCTGTTCCCCCTCCCACTTCAGCCCATGGGGTCCTTCGGGATAGGTGGCCCCACCCGATGGACCCCCGGGACCCTTCCGGTGGTCCCGGTACAATACCGATTACCCCCGAAACCTTCCCGATGGCCGAAACTTGACTTCCTATATATAAATCTTCACCTCCGGACCATTCCGAAACTCCTCGTGACGTCCGGGATCTCATCCGGGACTCCGAACAACTTTAGGGTTACCGTGTGCTAATATCTTAACAACCCTAGCGTCACCGAACCTTAAGTGTGTAGACCCTACGGGTTCGGGAGACACGTAGACATGACCGAGATGACTCTCCGGTCAATAACCAACAGCGGGATCTGGATACCCATGTTGGCTCCCACATGCTCCTCGATGATCTCATCGGATGAACCACGATGTCGAGGACTCAATCAATCCCGTATACAATTCCCTTTGTCAATCAGTATGTTACTTGCACGAGACTCGATCGTCGGTATCCCAATACCTCGTTTAATCTCGTTACCGGCAAGTCACTTTACTCGTACCGTAATGCATGATCCCATGATCAACCACTTGGTCACATTGAGCTGATTATGATGATGCATTACCGAGTGGGCCTAGAGATACCTCTCCTTCATATGGAGTGACAAATCCCAGTCTCGATTCGTGCCAACCCAACAGACACTTTCGGAGATACCTGTAGTGTACCTTTATAGTCACCCAGTACGTTGTGACATTTGGCACACCCAAAGCACTCCTACGGTATCCGGGAGTTGCACAATCTCATGGTCTAAGAAAATGATACTTGACATTCGGAAAAGCTATAGCAAACGAACTACACGATCTTTGAGCTATGCTTAGGATTGGGTCTTGTCCATCACATCATTCTCCTAATGATGTGATCCCGTTATCAATGACATCCAATGTCCATAGTCAGGAAACCATGACTATCTTTTGATCAACGAGCTAGTCAACTAGAGGCTCACTAGGGATGTGTTGTGGTCTATGTATTCACACATGTATTACGATTTCCGGATAACACAATTATAGCATGAACAATAGACAATTATCATGAACAAAGAAATATAATAATAACCATTTTATTATTGCCTCTAGGGCATATTTCCAACAGTCTCCCACTTGCACTAGAGTCAATAGTCTAGTTACATTGTGATGAATCGAACACCCATGCAGTTCTGGTGTTGATCATGTTTTGCTCTAGGGAGAGGTTTAGTCAATGGATCTGCCTCATTCAGGTTCGTATGTACTTTACAAATATCTATGTCTCCATTTTGAACACTTTCACGAATGGAGTTGAAGCAACGCTTGATATGCCTGGTCTTCTTGTGAAACCTGGGCTCCTTGGCAAGGGCAATAGCTCTAGTGTTGTCAAAGAAGAGAGTCATCGGGCCCGACGCATTGGGTATGCCTCCTAGGTCGGTAATGAACTCCTTTACCCAGATTGCCTCTTGTGCTGCCTCCGAGGCTGCCATGTACTCCGCTTCACATGTAGATCCCGCCACAATGCTTTGCTGGCAACTGCACCAGCTTACTGCCCCACCATTCAAAATATACACGTATCCAGTTTGTGACTTAGAGTCATCCAGATCTATGTCGAAGCTTGCATCGACGTAACCCTTTAAGACGAGCTCTTCGTCACCTCCATAAACGAGAAACATATCCTTAGTCCTCTTCAGGTACTTCAGGATATTCTTGACCGCTGTCCAGTGTTCCATGCCGGGATTACTTTGGTACCTTCCTACCAAACTTACGGCAAGGTTTACATTAGGTTTGGTACACAGCATAGCATACATGATAGACCCTATGGCCGAGGCATAGGGGACGACACTCATCTTTTCTCTATCTTCTGCTGTGGTCGAGCATTGATCCATGCTCAATCTCGTACCTTGCAATACAGGCAAGAACACCTTCTTTGACTGATCCATTTTGAACTTCTTCAATATCTTGTCAAGGTACGTACTCTGTGAAAGACCAATGAGGCGTCTCGATCTATCTCTATAGATCTTGATGCCTAATATATAAGCAGCTTCTCTAAGATCCTTCATTGAAAAACACTTGTTCAAGTAGGCCTTTATGCTTTCCAAGAATTCTATATCATTTCCCATCAACAGTATGTCATCCACATACAATATGAGAAATGCTACAGAGCTCCCACTCGCTTTCTTGTAAATGCAGGCTTCTCCATAAGTCTTCGTAAACCCAAACGCTTTGATCATCTCATCAAAATGAATGTTCCAACTCCGACATGCTTGCACCAGCCCATAAATCGAGTGTTGGAGCTTGCACACCTTGTCAGCATTCTTAGGATCGACAAAACCTTCCGGCTGCATCATATACAATTCTTCCTTAAGGAAACCATTAAGGAATGCTGTTTTGACGTCCATTTGCCATATCTCATAATCATAGAATGCGGCAATTGCTAACATGATTCGGATGGACTTCAGCTTCGCTACAGGTGAGAAAGTCTCATCATAGTCAACCCCTTGAACTTGTCGATAACCCTTAGCGACAAGCCGAGCTTTATAGATGGTTACATTACCATCCGCGTCTGTCTTCTTCTTAAAGATCCATTTATTTTCTATGGCTCGCCGATCATCGGGCAAGTCAGTCAAAGTCCATACTTCGTTTTCATACATGGATCCTATCTCGGATTTCATGGCTTCCAGCCATTTCTCGGAATCTGGGCCCGCCATCACTTCTTCATAGTTTGAAGGTTCACCGTTGTCTAACAACATGATTTCCAAGATAGGGTTGCCGTACCACTCTGGTGCAGAACGTGTCCTTGTGGACCTACGAAGTTCAGTAGCAACTTGATCTGAAGTTTCATGATCATCATCATTAACTTCCTCTCTAGTCGGTGCAGGCACCTCAGGAACATTTTCTTGAGCTGCGCCACTTACCGGTTCAAGAGGTAATACTTCATCGAGTTCTACTTTCTTCCCACTTATTTCTTTCGAGAGAAACACTTTCTCTAGAAAGGATCCATTCTTGGCAACAAAGATCTTCCCTTCGGATCTGAGGTAGAAGGTATACCCAATAGTTTCTTTAGGGTATCCTATGAAGACACATTTTTCCGACTTGGGTTCGAGCTTTTCAGGTTGAAGTTTCTTGACATAAGCATCGCATCCCCATACTTTTAGAAACGACAGCTTATGTTTCTTCCCAAACCATAATTCATACGGTGTCGTCTCAATGGATTTTAACGGAGCCCTATTTGAAGTGAATGCGGCAGTCTCTAAAGCATAGCCCCAGAATGACAACGGTAAATCGGTAAGAGACATCATAGATCGCACCATATCCAATAGAGTGCGATTATGACGTTCGGACACACCATTACACTGAGGTGTTCCAGGCAGTGTGAGTTGTGAAACTATTCCACATTTCCTTAAGTGTGTGCCAAATTCGTGACTCCAGCATTCTCCCGCATGATCTGATCGCAAGAACTTGATTTTCTTGTCACGTTGATTCTCAACCTCACTCTGGAATTCCTTGAACTTTTCAAAGGTCTCAGACTTGTGTTTCATTAAGTAGACATACCCATATCTACTCAAGTCATCACTGAGGGTGAGAACATAACGATAGCCACCGCGAGCCTCAACACTCATTGGACCGCACACATCAGTATGTATGATTTCCAATAAGTTGGTTGCTCGCTCCATTGTTCCTGAGAACGGAGTCTTGGTCATTTTACCCATGAGGCATGGTTCGCACGTGTCAAATGATTCGTAATCAAGAGACTCCAAAAGTCCATCTGCATGGAGCTTCGTCATGCGTTTGACACCTATGTGACCAAGGCGGCAGTGCCACAAGTATGTGGGACTATCATTATCAACCTTACATCTTTTGGTATTCACACTATGAATATGTGTAACATTACGCTCGAGATTCATTAAGAATAAACCATTCACCAGCGGAGCATGACCATAAAACATATCTCTCATATAAATAGAACAACCATTATTCTCGGATTTAAATGAGTAGCCATCTCGAATTAAACGAGATCCTGATACAATGTTCATGCTCAAAGCTGGCACTAAATAACAATTATTGAGGTTTAAAACTAATCCCGTAGGTAAATGTAGAGGCAGCGTGCCGACGGCGATCACATCGACCTTGGAACCATTCCCGACGCGCATCGTCACCTCGTCCTTCGCCAGTCTCCGCTTATTCCGCAGCTCCTGCTTTGAGTTACAAATGTGAGCAACCGCACCGGTATCAAATACCCAGGAGCTACTACGAGTACTGGTAAGGTACACATCAATTACATGTATATCACATATACCTTTAGTGTTGCTGGCCTTCTTGTCCGCTAAGTATTTGGGGCAGTTCCGCTTCCAGTGACCAGTTCCCTTGCAATAAAAACACTCAGTCTCAGGCTTTGGTCCATTCTTTGACTTCTTCCCGGCAGCTTGCTTACGGGGCGCGGCAACTCCCTTGCCGTCCTTCTTGAAGTTCTTTTTACCCTTGCCTTTCTTGAACTTAGTGGTTTTATTCACCATCAACACTTGATGTTCCTTTTTGATTTCCACCTCCGCTGATTTCAGCATTGAATATACCTCAGGAATGGTCTTTTCCATCCCCTGCATATTGAAGTTCATCACAAAGCTCTTGTAGCTTGGTGGAAGCGACTGAAGGATTCTGTCAATGACCGCGTCATCCGGGAGATTAACTCCCAGCTGAGTCAAGCGGTTATGCAACCCAGACATTTTGAGTATGTGCTCACTGACAAAACTATTTTCCTCCATCTTACAACTGAAGAACTTGTCAGAGACTTCATATCTCTCGACCCGGGCATGATCTTGGAAAACCATTTTCAGCTCTTCGAACATCTCATATGCTCCGTGTCTCTCAAAACGCTTTTGGAGCCCCGGTTCTAAGCTGTAAAGCATGCCGCACTGAACGAGGGAGTAATCATCAGCAGTGACTGCGAAGCGTTCATAACGTCTTGGTTCTCTGGGATGGGTGCGTCACCTAGCAGTGCTTCTAGGACATAATCTTTCTTGGCAGCTATGAGGATGATCCTCAGGTTCCGGACCCAGTCCGTATAGTTGCTGCCATCATCTTTCAGCTTGGTTTTCTCTAGGAACGCGTTGAAGTTGAGGGCAACATTAGCGTGGGCCATTTGATCTACAAGACATAGTGTAAAGATTTTAGACTAAGTTCATGATAATTAAGTTCATCTAATCAAATTATTCAATGAACTCCCACTCAGATAGACATCCCTCTAGTCATCTAAGTGAAACATGATCCGAGTCAACTAGGCCGTGTCCGATCATCACGTGAGACGGACTAGTCAACATCGGTGAACATCTTCATGTTGATCGTATATTCTATACGACTCATGCTCGACCTTTCGGTCTTCCGTGTTCCGAGGCCATGTGTAACACCCCCAGTATCATGCTACAGTAACCCTCTGTGATTAAGCTAATTATTTACCCAAACAGTGCTTAATCACCTCTGTCCAATATCCCATTTGAAATTCCAGTCAATTCAAATTCAACTGAAGTCTGAAGTTGATCAAAAGTTGCCGGAAAAATGTTCATCATCTGTCAAAAATTCCATAACAAACATTTGTTAAGGAACACAACATCACTTTGGTGCAAAGATGAACATTAGCAATTATAACAGCACCAATTCAACATTTTTAAATGCTATCCTATTTTTGAAAAATTCCAAATGAATTCTTCTGGTCTCCAAAATAATTGTGGCACTGTCTATGATCACCAGGGATTTAATGGGACACCTCCCAAATTTTTGCTAAGTGAAATAGTTGGCCAAATAATTCCCTTTCTCTCTCTGTAAATTAAAAAAAAGGAAATAGAAAAGGGCCTAGCTATTACTGTGCACTTGTAGCCCATTGCTATAGTGCACAGCCCTGCCCACTCCTCCCCGCGGTCGTCCCCTTCCCCTGTTCACCCGACCGAGGCGCGCGCCCGCGCGGTCGCCGCCCGACCGCCTCGCCACCCCGCTGCTCGCGCCGAGGGGATAAGGCCGAGCCTCCTGGCCTCGTCAGCTCCCCACTCCCACTTGCGCCTCTCCTCCCCCAGATCCACCTTTCCCCTCTCCCTCACGCGCTCACTCCTCTCGAGCGCCACCGTCGCTGTGCGTTGGTTGATCCCGCGGCCACCGCTATCCCCGGCCCTCTCCGACGTGCCCCCAGGCGCTGCCTCGACCTCCACATCCACCCCGCCGAGCCGCACGGACCGGGATGGCCCCGCCGCACCGCCACGACCTCGCCTTCGCCCTCGGCTCCGACGAACGCCGCCGCCCCGAATCCACACCGCTGCTGCTCCTAGTCATCCAACGGGCCACCGTGTGCCCCCAAGGTGAGCTCCGGCCCCCTTTTCCCTCTCCTCGCGCGTCTCCGCCTCCACTGTAGCTAGCTCGCCCGCAAGCCGAGCTCCGCCGTCCGCCATTGCCGTCGTAGGGCTCGCCACCGAGCTCCTCCGCTCGAGCTAGTAGCTCCGACGAGCTCCTGGAGCGCCGTAGACCTCGCCCAGCTTCTTCGTTCGCCAAAACACGCACTGCAACACCGATCCCGATGAGGTCCCGAACCCCACCGCCGCCTCCACTCATCGCCGACGCAGTTCCGGTCACCCCCGCGTCCAACCGACCACACCATGCGGCGCGGCTTCGTCTCCTCGTTCGAACGCGCCAAGTCCCGGGCCAAATGACCCCCTGTGCGCGATTCCCGGTGAAGTCCGGCGAGCCCCGCCACTGTTTTGGTCGCCGGCGGCGAAACCCCAACGCCGCCGACGTGGCACACCTGGGCCCCGCCTCTGGGTCACTGCCCGTGGGCCCCCTGGCCCTAGTTGACCACGTTGACCGTGGTCAACTGTGCTGACTGGGCACACAGTGTCTCTGACACGCGGGCCCCATCGCATATTTTTGTTAAATAAACATTTTTCTAAATAAACGCGATTAATTAAAATGTTAGTTAAATTAGTTAGTTAGTTAGTACTAACTAGTCACTGACTGCGGGGGCCCATGCCCCCTAACTAACCCTGTTAGTTTAGTTAAGCCTCTGTTAGACAGAGAGGCTGACAGGTTGACCCACCTGTCAGTTTGACTGGTCAGCAAAGCTGACGCAGTGCTGACGTCACTGCTGACGCAATAAACCTTTTCTGATTTTAAAAATAATTCAGAAATTGGTTTAAACTTTGAAAATCCGTAACTTTTAAACCGTAGCTCGGATCATAAAAGTTTATATATGAAAAACGCCCAGAAAAACGAGACGAATCCAAATATGCGGTCCGTTTACCTGTCAGAAGCCTCTAACTATCTGAACATGGAACATTCCCCCTCATGTCATCTGCTTGACACACGCCCGGAACCGGGAATACATTCCCGGTTGAATTCCCCCTTCACCTATATCATGTAGCCATACGTTAGGTCACACCCGGCACAACATATTGCCACGTTATGCTTTGTGATGCTATGTTTGCTTTATATTTACTGTTTCTTCCCCCTCTTCTCTCCGGTAGACCCCGAGACCGATGCTGCCCCTGTGATCGACTACGTCGACGACGACCCCCTCCTTGCCAGAGCAACCAGGCAAGCCCCCCTTTGATCATCCCGATATCGCCCATTCCATTCTCTCATGCTTGCATTAGATTTTGCTATTGTTATTGTTTGCTCCTATTCTGATGCATAGCCTGCTTTTGTAACCCGCTTATTGTTACTGTACCGGCTTATCCTAAACTGCTTAGTATAGGTTGGTTGGTGATCCATCAGTGACCCCCACCTTGTCCTTGTTGCCCCTGCTTCATCATTGAAGACCCGATCAACGGGATCGAAGACCAGGACCCGACACCTCACATCACATCACGTCCCTTCGTTGCTCGACTCTGCAGTGTTACTATTGAGTGCCGAGGGTGAGACCTCTACAACACTTCTGATGTGTAGTGTAGCTATTCGGTCGTGGTCATCGAGGGTGACTCCACCTTAACCACTTCCGATATGACTCTATCGTGCAACCCCTCAAGTGTGAACCTCGGGGGTGATTCCTCTTACGTTCACCTTGGTGATTACATTGAGTGGAATTCACCGGGGGTGATTCCTCGGGTTTTCCCCTTGATGTTTAAACACACAGTTACTATGGTTACTATGACTTTACACTGAGCCATGTTACTAAAGATGGGTCGACCCTGAGGGGTGCCCGTGCGAGCATAATTGCGAGTGATGTGGAGTCGGGTTGACCTGGAAGGTGCCCGAGAGATAATTACGAGGCGTGGCCGGGCATTCTTAGCCCTTGCCGCAAGTCCTCGAGACGGGGCAACGGGGTCACATCTTTCGTGAGTCTCTGCTTGTTACCGCGTGTTCCTAATCCACTATGATTTGGATATTTGATCCGAGGGGCCTCTGGCCTGATAGCACTAACCATCACGTGGGCATAGTATGGGCGTTCTGCGTCGTGTACATCAGCCGAAGCTTAATAGACGTCAGCGACGGAGCGGCGCGCGCCGGGTTGGACTGGTAAGCTCCTGCCTATTTAGGGAGGTAGCTAGGTCTGCTCACCGGCCGCCCACGCAACGTGCAGGAGTTCCCAGGGCGATGGCCCATGACCCCTGGGGGCATAGGTTTAGTCCGGCGTGCTTGACCTCTCTACTAAGCCTAGGTCGGGTTGCGGCGTATTGTTTGGCCGAGGCCGGGCATGACCCAGGAAAGTGTGTCCGGCCGGAGTCAATCGAGCGTGGTGGGTAAATTGGTGCACCCCTGCAGGGAAGAACTAATCTATGCATAGCCTGTCCTACGGTAACGGACACTTGGAGTTGTATCCCGATCGATACAACTAGAACTGGATACTTGTGATGAGAACTGGATGGTGATGAGGATTTGATTGTGATGATAACTGGATAGTATGGCTCTGGGATTTCTTTCTCGCAGGGAGTCGAGAAAGGATCTCTGGCCGAGGTTGATAACACTACTACCACTTTACTTTATGCTACTCTACCCCCTCTTGTTTGCTGCAAGATGGTGGTTTCCAGAAGATGCTAGTCTTCGATAGGACTAGGCCTTCTCTCTATTCTGGCATTTCTGCAGCCCAGTCCACATATACAACCCCTCTTTGATAATGTTGCATCTGTAGTGTAGATCCTTGCTTGCGAGTACTTTGGATGAGTACTCACGGTTGCTTTGCTCCCTCTTTTTCCCCTTTTCCATTCTTCTCGGATGACGCAACCAGATGACGGAGTCCAGGAGCCAGATGAGACCTTTGACGACTGCTACTACACCGAGGGCGTCTACTACCACGTGACGAAGACCGCTGATGACCAGGAGTAGTTAGGAGGCTCCCAGGCAGGAGGCCTTGCCTTTTCGATCGTAGATGCTTTTGTGCTAGCCTTCTTAAGGCAAACTTGTTTAACTTATGTCTGTACTCAGATATTGTTGCTTCCACTGACTCGTTTGTATTCAAGCTGATGTATTCGAGCCCTCGAGCCCCCTGGCTTGTAATATAAAGCTTGTATTATTTTAATTTGTGTCTAGAGTTGTGTTGTGATATCTTCCCGTGAGTCCTTGATCTTGATCGTACACATTTGCGTGTATGATTAGTGTACGATTGAATCGAGGGCGTTACAAGTTGGTATCAGAGCCGACTGCCTGTAGGTAGCCCCCTTTCCAACTCCTTGGACGAAGTTGAGTCTAGTCATTGAAAAACTTTTACTAACATTGGCTGTGTGTCTTACGGGCCCACGTCGCCATTGGGTGGTATTAGGATCTTTTATTCCTCTTCCTTACTCTGGGATTCTGATCTCTCGTCTATTCGGGTTAAACATTTTACTAACTCTGACATTAGGCTCTCGTACCCACTTCATCCTGGAGAGCCCCTTCACCACAGATGATCGGCGGTTTCATTAGAAGACTCTAAAGATACTCCTCGATGAGTCCTGAGACCCTATGCCCACTGCTTTGCAGTTCCTGACCACCTTTAAACTCCGATGGATAACTACTTACACTCATCGTTCATTTATTCATTTCAGTTACTCTCGAGTTCCATCCGACATATCGAAATACTATCTGACATTTCGAGATTTCTCTAAGCCTAATACCTTGCAGCTTCTTTCGCACTGCGTATAATTCTCACATTTACCGGGGATCCGTCCAGCCCCAATTGTTAATGTGTTTCTCAAATAATGCTAATCGTTCTTTCGAGAACCCTATGCAATCTATTGCTTTGGAAAGTCTTGCTTGCCTGCATTATGGTTAATTCCATATGTCTAGCAATATGTGCGAATACTCGCAATCATCAATTAATCCTTGGAAATTTTCTTTCCGGCTAACACATCCTTTCATATATGATCTGGTTCTTGCCCAATCCAGATTTGATCGGGTGCACCTCTAAGTCTTTTCAATTTACTCATCTTTTGATCAGAGCCTCTGCTTCTGATCCTTCGTCTTGAAATCATAATTCCTTTGCACCCAAGCATTGAATCATTCAGACGTTTCTTTAAGTCGATGCCTTTGCATCCCCTTCTTCATCTGGTTGAGTACCGAACTCACATCAGCTTCGTTGTGGACCACTAGACCCCTTGCTGGATTTTATCCGACAACCTCCTTCATATGCAATAACCTTGTGAGCTTTTCCTCGAATATATAAAGCCTTTGATATATTGTATCCTCTCCTTTTGTCAACCATGCTCTGTTTTCGAGCTTGTGTTAATTACTCCTGAAGCTTGTGGTATATGTTCCTAAGATGCCCCGATGGGTTGAACCTATGCCTTCCCTAGACCGTATGGACCCGAAAGTTTTCACGAGTCATATTCTTCTGGTGTCTTGCCAGATAACATTTCAACACTACAACTTCATTGAACGCGAGAAGTGAATGAAAGGTTATGCATTGGAGAAGTGGGAGTCGACCTTGAACTTTGTGTTCATGCCCATCGACACGATGTAGATCTTATCATGGAAGCTTCTTTTCAAAAATTAACTATCCCCTTGGTGTAAGTTCATCTTATATCTGGGAATTGGTCCTTTGCAACCATGGTTCCGACCATGATTGTTCTTCCTTGGTCCCATTTCTTGAGCAAGTTAAATCACTTGTCTTCTGTAGGTCAATACACCTACCCAACCTCTGTTATGATCCACCTTCGAGTATTACCCCTGGTACCTTGAGGGTATCATGCCATTGCACTACATCTTATGAACTTTTGATGAAGTACTACCTTACCCTGTCTTGTCACTTCATGGGATCTAGGGTTGTTTGTCAACCGAGAACACCGATAAGTGAATAGATTCCGCACTCCGATTCAATAACTCTAAGTCATTTTTGTCGCTTACGAGTTTAATAATCCTTCAAGTCAGTCCTATCCTGATCGGCTATATCATTATCGTACTAAATTTTTTTACCTGTGCTATCTGGTCCTTCTTCCCGGAGCACAATTTCCGACAATGAGCTAAGCTTACATTGATATTCCCCGCCTTATCATTTTTCGCCTTGAACAGCAAGCTTGTCTTCGAGTTTGTGTTGTACATGTGGTTCCAATAACTTTTTGCTTCATCATTCCTATGACTTGATGTCATCGTCGATCGATTACATCTTAATGAAATCTCTCGACAAATGTGTCGTGACCATCATCAACATTCCGAGCTCTTCTAGGATATCAATTGAATTCATGATGAGAAACACCATCCTTGCCCCTTGATGATTTGAATTATCATCGACAACATTCTTGCCTCCCCCAACACAAACTTGTTCATATAATTTTGGAAATACATCCTTTTTGACATGCCGATGGATTGTTGCTGAGCCCGTCGGCCACACCCTCATCTTTTCCTTGCTGAAATGGTATGACTTATTTTCTAAGTTGTTTCCGATGGATCCTTTGTGTATTCGAAGTCTAACATTTCCCTGATGACCATGTCAACACTATCCTGAAGCATGTGTGTGGTAGTCCATTAATCCACAAGAACATTTGGGAGCGCAATGCTAACTGTTCTTGATCATTTATCCAAACACCGTTGTATGGATAAGCCTCATAAATTCCTTGCCCTTTTGCCTAAATGCTTTAATACTTGGAGCCCTATCATGCTCTGCCTTTCCTTGGGAAAGTTATACCCTAATACTTGGGTATAAACACCTTTCCTTTCCATTGGTCTGATTATCCTAATAACCACTTATTTCCTTGCCATTGTTTTGTTTAACCTTCTTGTGAGCTATATGATATAAGTAGGAACAATTTCCTGCTTATAAAACACCCCGATGTACAACCTTATCCGTGAGACCCTGTTACTATTGTTGATGACATTCCGGTAACCACCGATGGACGAGAACTTTGCCTATTGGTCCGCCTCGTATTACGAGCAGGAAAATGGTTCTCTTCCTCCCTCGCCCTTGGTACCAACGCTGTTGCCAACATAATTGGCAGGCTATCCTCTGACATGCCTTACTATCATGACCATGCAAGATGTCATCCCCCTTTCTACCTTTAACCCACATGGTGGGCCTATAACCCACAGTTCCACAGGATCGAAACCTGACTCTCCTGTATATCTTTGATTCCGAAATATTCTTGCATTTGGCTTCGCATCGTGTCACGAGCCACCTTTTGAGAGATGATCTATTCCCGATGCTCTGAACCCCTTTATCACACTTTGTTCAGGTATCAATCGTTTGTCGATTCGCTTGAAACTTCCTATTGTACCTTCATACTTGCTCTCGATGTTTTATTAAGTTTCAACTCAAGAGATACTTCTGCCTCATTCCCTGAATTGTTCACCAGATAATTAACCCTATAAGGGTCAGTTCTCCCGAAGTTACTCTTTACTTCCCCACTTAAATCTCGGGACGAGATTTCTTGTAGTGTAGGAGATTTGTAACACCCCCAATATCATGCTACAGTAACCCTCTGTGATTAAGCTAATTATTTACCCAAACAGTGCTTAATCACCTCTGTCCAATATCCCATTTGAAATTCCAGTTTCAAATTCAACTGAAGTCTGAAGTTGATCAAAAGTTGCCGGAAAAATGTTCATCATCTGTCAAAAATTCCATAACAAACATTTGTTAAGGAACACAACATCACTTTGGTGCAAAGATGAACATTAGCAATTATAACAACACCAATTCAGCATTTTTAAATGCTATCCTATTTTTGAAAAATTCCAAATGAATTCTTCTGGTCTCCAAAATAATTGTGGCACTGTCTATGATCACCAGGGATTTAATGGGACACCTCCCAAATTTTTGCTAAGTGAAATAGTTGGCCAAATAATTCCCTTTCTCTCTCTGTAAATTAAAAAAAAGGAAATAGAAAAGGGCCTAGCTATTACTGTGCACTTGTAGCCCATTGCTATAGTGCACAGCCCAGCCCACTCCTCCCCGCGGTCGTCCCCTTCCCCTGTTCACCCGACCGAGGCGCGCGCCCGCGCGGTCGCCGCCCGACCGCCTCGCCACCCCGCTGCTCGCGCCGAGGGGATAAGGCCGAGCCTCCTGGCCTCGTCAGCTCCCCACTCCCACTTGCGCCTCTCCTCCCCCAGATCCACCTTTCCCCTCTCCCTCACGCGCTCACTCCTCTCGAGCGCCACCGTCGCCGTGCGTCGGTTGATCCCGTGGCCACCGCTGTCCCCGGCCCTCTCCGACGTGCCCCCAGGCGCTGCCTCGACCTCCACATCCACCCCGCCGAGCCGCACGGACCGGGATGGCCCCGCCGCACCGCCACGACCTCGCCTTCGCCCTCGGCTCCGACAAATGCTGCCGCCCCGAATCCACACCACTGCTGCTCCTAGTCACCCAACGGGCCACCGTGTGCCCCCAAGGTGAGCTCCGGCCCCCTTTTCCCTCTCCTCGCGCGTCTCCGCCTCCACTGTAGCTAGCTCGCCCGCAAGCCGAGCTCCGCCGTCCGCCATTGCCGTCGTAGGGCTCGCCACCGAGCTCCTCAGCTCGAGCTAGTAGCTCTGACGAGCTCCTGGAGCGCCGTAGACCTCGCCCAGCTTCTTCGTTCGCAAAACACGCACTGCAACACCGATCCCAACAAGGTCCCGAACCCCACCGCCGCCTCCACTCATCGCCGACGCAGTTCCGGTCACCCCCGCGTCCAACCGACCACACCATGCGGCGCGGCTTCGTCTCCTCGTTCGGACGCGCCAAGTCCCGGGCCAAATGACCCCCTGTGCGCGATTCCCGGCGAAGTCCGGCGAGCCCCGCCACTGTTTTGGTCGCCGGCGGTGAAACCCCGACGCCGCCGACGTGGCACACCTGGGCCCCGCCTCTGGGTCACTGCCCGTGGGCCCCCTGGCCCTAGTTGACCATGTTCTCTGACACGCAGGCCCCATCGCATATTTTTGTTAAATAAATGTTTTGCTAAATAAACGCGATTAATTAAAATGTTAGTTAAATTAGTTAGTTAGTTAGTACTAACTAGTCACTGACTGCTGGGGCCCACGCCCCCTAACTAACCCTGTTAGTTTAGTTAAGCCTCTGTTAGACAAAGAGGCTGACAGGTTGACCCACCTGTCAGTTTGACTGGTCAGCAGAGCTGACGCAGTGCTGACGTCACTGCTGACGCAATAAACCTTTTCTGCTTTTAAAAATAATTCAGAAATTGGTTTAAACTTTGAAAATCCATAACTTATAAACCATAGCTCGGATCGTAAAAGTTTATATATGAAAAACGCCCAGAAAAACGAGACGAATCCAAATATGCGGTCCGTTTACCTGTCAGAAGCCTCTAACTATCTGAACATGCATTCCCCCTCATGTCATCTGTTTGACACACGCCCGGAACCGGGAATACATTCCCGGTTGAATTCCCCCTTCACCTATATCATGTAGCCATACGTTAGGTCACACCCGACACAACATATTGCCACGTTATGCTTTGTGATGCTATGTTTGCTTTATATTTACTGTTTCTTCCCCCTCTTCTCTCCGGTAGACCCCGAGACCGATGCCGCCCCTGTGATCGACTACGTCGACGACGACCCCCTCCTTGCCAGAGCAACCAGGCAAGCCCCCCTTTGATCATCCCGATATCGCCCATTCCATTCTCTCATGCTTGCATTAGATTTTGCTATTGTTATTGTTTGCTCCTATTCTGATGCATAGCCTGCTTTTGTAACCTGCTTATTGTTACTGTACCGGCTTATCCTAAACTGCTTAGTATAGGTTGGTTAGTGATCCATCAGTGACCCCCACCTTGTCCTTGTTGCCCCTGCTTCATCATTGAAGACCCGATCAACGGGATCGAAGACCAGGACCCGACACCTCACATCACATCACGTCCCTTCGTTGCTCGACTCTGCAGTGTTACTATTGAGTGCCGAGGGTGAGACCTCTACAACACTTCTGATGTTAACCCTGTAGTGTAGCTATTCGGTCGTGGTCATCGAGGGTGACTCCACCTTAACCACTTCCGATATGACTCTGTCGTGCAACCCCTCAAGTGTGAACCTCGGGGGTGATTCCTCTTACGTTCACCTTGGTGATTACATTGAGTGGAATTCACCGGGGGTGATTCCTCGGGTTTTCCCCTTGATGTTTAAACACACAGTTACTATGGTTACTATGACTTTACACTGAGCCATGTTACTAAAGACGGGTCGACCCTGAGGGGTGCCCGCGCGAGCATAATTGCGAGTGATGTGGAGTCGGGTTGACCTGGAAGGTGCCCGAGAGATAATTACGAGGCGTGGCCGGGCATTCTTAGCCCTTGCCGCAAGTCCTCGAGACGGGGCAACGGGGTCACATCTTTCGTGAGTCTCTGCTTGTTACCGCGCGTTCCTAATCCACTACGATTTGGATATTTGATCCGAGGGGCCTCTGGCCTGATAGCACTAACCATCACGTGGGCATAGTATGGGCATTCTGCGTCGTGTACATCAGCCGAAGCTTAATAGGCGTCAGCGACGGAGCGGCGCGTGCCGGGTTGGACTGGTAAGCTCCTGCCTATTTAGGGAGGTAGCTAGGTCTGCTCACCGGCCGCCCACGCAACGTGCAGGAGTTCCCGGGGCGATGGCCCATGACCCCTGGGGGCATAGGTTTAGTCCGGCGTGCTTGACCTCTCTACTAAGCCTAGGTCGGGTTGCGGCGTATTGTTTGGCCGAGGCCGGGCATGACCCAGGAAAGTGTGTCCGGCCGGAGTCAATCGAGCGTGGTGGGTAAGTTGGTGCACCCCTGCAGGGAAGAACTAATCTATGCATAGCCTGTCCTACGGTAACGGACACTTGGAGTTGTATCCCGATCGATACAACTAGAACTGGATACTTGTGATGAGAACTGGATGGTGATGAGGATTTGATTGTGATGATAACTGGATAGTATGGCTCTGGGATTTCTTTCTCGCAGGGAGTCGAGAAAGGATCTCTGGCCGAGGTTGATAACACTACTACCACTTTACTTTATGCTACTCTACTCCCTCTTGTTTGCTGCAAGATGGTGGTTTCCAGAAGATGCTAGTCTTCGATAGGACTAGGCCTTCTCTCTATTCTGGCATTTCTGCAGCCCAGTCCACACATACAACCCCTCTTTGATAATGTTGCATCTGTAGTGTAGATCCTTGCTTGCGAGTACTATGGATGAGTACTCACGGTTGCTTTGCTCCCTCTTTTTCCCCTTTTCCATTCTTCTCGGATGATGCAACCAGATGACGGAGTCCAGGAGCCAGATGACACCTTTGACGACTGCTACTACACCGAGGGCGTCTACTACCACGTGACGAAGACCGCCGATGACCAGGAGTAGTTAGGAGGCTCCCAGGCAGGAGGCCTTGCCTTTTCGATCGTAGATGCTTTTGTGCTAGCCTTCTTAAGGCAAACTTGTTTAACTTATGTCTGTACTCAGATATTGTTGCTTCCGCTGACTCGTTTGTATTCAAGCTGATGTATTCGAGCCCTCGAGCCCCCTGGCTTGTAATATAAAGCTTGTATTATTTTAATTTGTGTCTAGAGTTGTGTTGTGATATCTTCCCGTGAGTCCTTGATCTTGATCGTACACATTTGCGTGTATGATTAGTGTACGATTGAATCGAGGGCGTTACAAGTTGGTATCAGAGCCGACTGCCTGTAGGTAGCCCCCTTTCCAACTCCTTGGCCGAAGTTGAGTCTAGTCATTGAAAAACTTTTACTAACATTGGCTGTGTGTCTTACGGGCCCACGTCGCCATTGGGTGGTATTAGGATCTTTTATTCCTCTTCCTTACTCTGGGATTCTGATCTCTCGTCTATTCGGGTTAAACATTTTACTAACTCTGACATTAGGCTCTCGTACCCACTTCATCCTGGAGAGCCCCTTCACCACAGATGATCGGCGGTTTCATCAGAAGACTCTAAAGATACTCCTCGATGAGTCCTGAGACCCTATGCCCACTGCTTTGCAGTTCCTGACCACCTTTAAACTCCGATGGATAACTACTTACACTCATCGTTCATTTATTCATTTCAGTTACTCTCGAGTTCCATCCGACATATCGAAATACTATCTGACATTTCGAGATTTCTCTAAGCCTAATACCTTGCAGCTTCTTTCGCACTGCGGATAATTCCTCACATTTACCGGGGATCCGTCCAGCCCCAATTGTTAATGTGTTTCTCAAATAATGCTAATCGTTCTTTCGAGAACCCTACGCAATCTATTGCTTTGGAAAGTCTTGCTTGCCTGCATTATGGTTAATTCCATATGTCTAGCAATATGTGCGAATACTCGCAATCATCAATTAATCCTTGGAAATTTTCTTTCCGGCTAAGACATCCTTTCAGATATGATCTGGTTCTTGCCCAATCCAGATTTGATCGGGTGCACCTCTAAGTCTTTTCAATTTACTCATCTTTTGAACAGAGCCTCTGCTTCTGACCCTTCATCTTGAAATCATAATTCCTTTGCACCCAAGCATTGAATCATTCAGACGTTTCTTTAAGTCGATGCCTTTGCATCCCCTTCTTCATCTGGTTGAGTACCGAACTCACATCAGCTTCGTTGTGGACCGCTAGACCCCTTGCTGGATTTTATCCGACAACCTCCTTCATATGCAATAACCTTGTGAGCTTTTCCTCGAATATATAAAGCATTTGATATATTGTATCCTCTCCTTTTGTCAACCATGCTCTGTTTTCGAGCTTGTGTTAATTACTCCTGAAGCTTGTGGTATATGTTCCTAAGATGCCCCGATGGGTTGAACCTATGCCTTCCCTAGACCGTATGGACCCGAAAGTTTTCACGAGTCATATTCTTCTGGTGTCTTGCCAGATAACATTTCAACACTACAACTTCATTGAACGCGAGAAGTGAATGAAAGGTTATGCATTGGAGAAGTGGGAGTCGACCTTGAACTTTGTGTTCATGCCCATCGACACGATGTAGATCTTATCATGGAAGCTTCTTTTCAAAAATTAACTATCCCCTTGGTGTAAGTTCATCTTATATCTGGGAATTGGTCCTTTGCAACCATGGTTCCGACCACGATTGTTCTTCCTTGGTCCCATTTCTTGAGCAAGTTAAATCACTTGTCTTCTGTAGGTCAATACACCTACCCAACCTCTGTTATGATCCACCTTCGAGTATTACCCCTGGTACCTTGAGGGTATCATGCCATTGCACTACATCTTATGAACTTTTGATGAAGTACTACCTTACCCTGTCTTGTCACTTCATGGGATCTAGGGTTGTTTGTCAACCGAGAACACCGATAAGTGAATAGATTCCGCACTCCGATTCAATAACTCTAAGTCATTTTTGTTGCTTACGAGTTTAATAATCCTTCAAGTCAGTCCTAGCCTGATCGGCTATATCATTATCGTACTAAATTTTTTTACCTGTGCTATCTGGTCCTTCTTCCCGGAGCACAATTTTTGACAATGAGCTAAGATTACATTGATATTCCTCGCCTTATCATTTTTCGCCTTGAACAGCAAGCTTGTTTTCGAGTTTGTGTTGTACATGTGGTTCCAATAACTTTTCGCTTCATCATTCCTATGACTTGATGTCATCGTCGATCGATTACATCTTCATGAAATCTCTCGACAAATGTGTCGTGACCATCATCAACATTCCGAGCTCTTCTAGGATATCAATTGAATTCATGATGAGAAACACCATCCTTGCCCCTCGATGATTTGAATTATCATCGACAACATTCTTGCCTCCCCCAACACAAACTTGTTCATATAATTTTGGAAATACATCCTTTTTGACATGCCGATGGATTGTTGCTGAGCCCGTCGGCCACACCCTCATCTTTTCCTTGCTGAAATGGTATGACTTATTTTCTAAGTTGTTTCCGATGGATCCTTTGTGTATTCGAAGTCTAACATTTCCCTGATGACCATGTCAACACTATCCCGAAGCATGTCTGTGGTACTCCGTTAATCCACAAGAACATTTGGGAGCGCAATGCTAACTGTTCTTGATCATTTATCCAAACACCGTTGTATGGATAAGCCTCATAAATTCCTTGCCCTTTTGCCTAAATGCTTTAATACTTGGAGCCCTATCATGCTCTGCCTTTCCTTGGGAAAGTTATACCCTAATACTTGGGTATAAACACCTTTCCTTTCCATTGGTCTGATTATCCTAATAACCACTTATTTCCTTGCCATTGTTTTGTTTAACCTTCTTGTGAGCTATATGATATAAGTAGGAATAATTTCCTGCTTATAAAACACCCTGATGTACAACCTTGTCCGTGAGACCCTGTTACTATTGTTGATGACATTCCGGTAACCACCGATGGACGAGAACTTTGCCTATTGGTCCACCTCGTATTACGAGCAGGAAAATGGTTCTTATCGTCCCTCGCCCTTGGTACCAACGCTGTTGCCAACATAATTGGCAGGCTATCCTCTGACATGCCTTACTATCATGACCATGCAAGATGTCATCCCCCTTTCTACCTTTAACCCACATGGTGGGCCTATAACCCACAGTTCCACAGGATCGAAACCTGACTCTCCTGTATATCTTTGATTCTGAAATATTCTTGCATTTGGCTTCGCATCGTGTCACGAGCCACCTTTTGAGAGATGATATATTCCCGATGCTCTGAACCCCTTTCTCACACTTTGTTCAGGTATCAATCGTTTGTCGATTCGCTTGAAACTTCCTATTGTACCTTCATACTTGCTCTCGATGTTTTATTAAGTTTCAACTCGAGAGATACTTCTGCCTCATTCCCTGAATTGTTCACCAGATAATTAACCCTATAAGGGTCAATTCTCCCGAAGTTACTCTTTACTTCCCCACTTAAATCTCGGGACGAGATTTCTTGTAGTGTAGGAGATTTGTAACACCCCCAGTATCATGCTACAGTAACCCTCTGTGATTAAGCTAATTATTTACCCAAACAGTGCTTAATTACCTCTGTCCAATATCCCATTTGAAATTCCAGTCAATTCAAATTCAACTGAAGTCTGAAGTTTATCAAAAGTTGCCAGAAAAATGTTCATCATCTGTCAAAAATTCCATAACAAACATTTGTTAAGGAACACAACATCACTTTGGTGCAAAGATGAACATTAGCAATTATAACAGCACCAATTCAGCATTTTTAAATGCTATCCTATTTTTGAAAAATTCCAAATGAATTCTTCTGGTCTCCAAAATAATTGTGGCACTGTCTATGATCACCAGGGATTTAATGGGACACCTCCCAAATTTTTGCTAAGTGAAATAGTTGGCCAAATAATTCCCTTTCTCTCTCTGTAAATTAAAAAAAAGGAAATAGAAAAGGGCCTAGCTATTACTGTGCACTTGTAGCCCATTGCTATAGTGCACAGCCCAGCCCACTCCTCCCCGCGGTCGTCCCCTTCCCCTGTTCACCCGACCGAGGCGCGCGCCCGCGCGGTCGCCGCCCGACCGCCTCGCCACCCAGCTGCTCGCGCCGAGGGGATAAGGCCGAGCCTCCTGGCCTCGTCAGCTCCCTACTCCCACTTGCGCCTCTCCTCCCCCAGATCCACCTTTCCCCTCTCCCTCACGCGCTCACTCCTCTCGAGCGCCACCGTCGCCGTGCGTCGGTTGATCCCGCGGCCACCGCTGTCCCCGGCCCTCTCCGACGTGCCCCCAGGCGCTGCCTCGACCTCCACATCCACCCCGCCGAGCCGCACGGACCGGGACGGCCCCGCCGCACCGCCACGACCTCGCCTTCGCCCTCGGCTCCGACGAACGCTGCCGCCCCGAATCCACACCACTGCTGCTCCTAGTCACCCAACGGGCCATCGTGTGCCCCCAAGGTGAGCTCCGGCCCCCTTTTCCCTCTCCTCGCGCGTCTCCGCCTCCACTGTAGCTAGCTTGCCCGCAAGCCGAGCTCCGCCGTCCGCCATTGCCGTCGTAGGGCTCCCCACCGAGCTCCTCCGCTCGAGCTAGTAGCTTCGACGAGCTCCTGGAGCGCCGTAGACCTCGCCTAGCTTCTTTGTTCGCCAAAACACGCACTGCAACACCGATCCCGACGAGGTCCCGAACCCCACCGCCGCCTCCACTCATCGCCGACGCAGTTCCGGTCACCCCCGCGTCCAACCGACCACACCATGCGGCGCGACTTCGTCTCCTCGTTCGAACGCGCCAAGTCCCGGGCCAAATGACCCCCTGTGCGCGATTCCCGGCGAAGTCCGGCGAGCCCCGCCACTGTTTTGGTCGCCGGCGGCGAAACCCCGACGCCGCCGACGTGGCACACCTGGGCCCCGCCTCTGGGTCACTGCCCGTGGGCCCCCTGGCCCTAGTTGACCACGTTCTCTGACATGCGGGCCCCATCGCATATTTTTGTTAAATAAACGTTTTGCTAAATAAACGCGATTAATTAAAATGTTAGTTAAATTAGTTAGTTAGTTAGTACTAACTAGTCACTGACTGTTGGGGCCCATGCCCCCTAACTAACCCTGTTAGTTTAGTTAAGCCTCTGTTAGACAGAGAGGCTGACAGGTTGACCCACCTGTCAGTTTGACTGGTCAGCAGAGCTGACGCAGTGCTGACGTCACTGCTGACGCAATAAACCTTTTCTGCTGTTAAAAATAATTCAGAAATTGGTTTAAACTTTGAAAATCCATAACTTTTAAACCGTAGCTCGGATCGTAAAAGTTTATATATGAAAAACGCCTAGAAAAACGAGACGAATCCAAATATGCGGTCCGTTTACCTGTCAGAAGCCTCTAACTATCTAAACATGGAACATTCCCCCTCATGTCATCTGTTTGACACACGCCCGGAGCTTAATAGACGTCAGCGACGGAGCGGTGCGCGCCGGGTTGGATTGGTAAGCTCCTGCCTATTTAGGGAGGTAGCTAGGTCTGCTCACCGGCCGCCCACGCAACGTGCAGGAGTTCCCGGGGCGATGGCCCATGACCCCTGGGGGCATAGGTTTAGTCCGGCGTGCTTGACCTCTCTACTAAGCCTAGGTCGGGTTGCGGCGTATTGTTTGGCCGAGGCCGGGCATGACCCATGAAAGTGTGTCCGGCCGGAGTCAATCGAGCGTGGTGGGTAAGTTGGTGCACCCCTGCAGGGAAGAACTAATCTATGCATAGCCTGTCCTACGGTAACGGACACTTGGAGTTGTATCCCGATCGATACAACTAGAACTGGATACTTGTGATGAGAACTGGATGGTGATGAGGATTTGATTGTGATGATAACTGGATAGTATGGCTCTGGGATTTCTTTCTCGCAGGGAGTCGAGAAAGGATCTCTGGCCGAGGTTGATAACACTACTACCACTTTACTTTATGCTACTCTACTCCCTCTTGTTTGCTGCAAGATGGTGGTTTCCAGAAGATGCTAGTCTTCGATAGGACTAGGCCTTCTCTCTATTCTGGCATTTCTGTAGCCCAGTCCACACATACAACCCCTCTTTGATAATGTTGCATCTGTAGTGTAGATCCTTGCTTGCGAGTACTATGGATGAGTACTCACGGTTGCTTTGCTCCCTCTTTTTCCCCTTTTCCATTCTTCTCGGATGACGCAACCAGATGACGGAGTCCAGGAGCCAGATGACACCTTTGACGACTGCTACTACACCGAGGGCGTCTACTACCACGTGACGAAGACCGCCGATGACCAGGAGTAGTTAGGAGGCTCCCAGGCAGGAGGCCTTGCCTTTTCGATCGTAGATGCTTTTGTGCTAGCCTTCTTAAGGCAAACTTGTTTAACTTATGTCTGTACTCAGATATTGTTGCTTCCGCTGACTCGTTTGTATTCAAGCTGATGTATTCGAGCCCTCGAGCCCCCTGGCTTGTAATATAAAGCTTGTATTATTTTAATTTGTGTCTAGAGTTGTGTTGTGATATCTTCTCGTGAGTCCTTGATCTTGATCATACACATTTGCGTGTATGATTAGTGTACGATTGAATCGAGGGCGTTACACCATGTCTGTACATGCTAGGCTCATCAAGTCAACCTAAGTGTATTGCGTGTGTAAATCTGGCTTACACCCGTTGTATTTGAACGTTAGAATCTATCACACCCGATTATCACTGGTGCTTCGAAACAACGAACCTTCGCAACAGTGCACAGTTAGGGGGAACACTTTCTTGAAATTATTACGAGGGATCATCTTATTTAAGCTACCGTCGTTCTAAGCAAATAAGATGCAAAACATGATAAACATCACATGCAATCAAATAGTGACATGATATGGCCAATATCATTTGCTCCTTTTGATCTCCATCTTCGGGGCTTCATGATCATCGTTGTCACCGGCATGACACCATGATCTCCATCATCATGTCTTCTTGAAGTTGTCTCGTCATCTATTACTTCTACTACTATGGCTAACGCTTTAGCAATAAAGTAAAGTAATTACATGACGTTTATGTTGACACGCAGGTCATAAATAAATTAAGACAACTCCTATGGCTCCTGCCGGTTGTCATACTCATCGACATGCAAGTCGTGATTCCTATTACAAGAACATGATCAATCTCATACATCACATATATCATTCATCACATCCTTTTGGCCATATCACATCACACGGCACATGCTGCAAAAACAAGTTAGACGTCCTCTAATTGTTGTTGCAAGTTTTTACGTGGCTGCTATAGGTTTCTAGCAAGAACATTTCTTACCTACGCCAAAACCACAACGTGATATGCCAATTTCTATTTACCCTTCATAAGGACCCTTTCCATCGAATCCGATCCGACTAAAGTGGGAGAGACAGACACCCGCTAGCCACCTTATGCAACTAGTGCATGTAAATCGGTGGAACCAGTCTCACGTAAGCGTACGTGTAAGGTTGGTCCGGGCCGCTTCATCCCACGATGCCGCCGAATCAAGATAAGACTAGTAACGGCAAGCAAATTGACAATATCCACGCCCAGAACTGCTTTGTGTTCTACTCATGCATAGAAACTACACATAGACCTAGCTCATGATACCACTATTGGGGAACGTAGAAGAATTTTAAAATTTCCTACGCATCACCAAGATCAATCTATGGAGTCATCTAGCAACGAGGGAGAGAGGAGTGCATCTACATACCCTTGTAGATCGTGCGTGGAAGCGTTCAAGAGAACGGGGTTGATGGAGTCGTACTCGTCGTGATCCAAATCACCGATGACCTAGCGCCGAACGGACGGCACCTCCGCGTTCAACACACGTACGGTTGGGAAGACGTATCCTCCAACTTGATCCAGCAAGGGGGAAGGAGAGGTTGATGAAGATCCAGCAGCACGACGGCGTGGTGGTGGAAGCAACGGTGATCTCGGCAGGGCTTCGCCAAGCTCAGGGAGAGGGAGGAGTGTCACGGGAGGGAGAGGGAGGCGCCAGGGGCTAGGGTGCGGCTGCCCTCCCTCCCCCCACTATATATAGGACCCCTAGGGGGGGCACCGACCCTAGGAGATTGAATCTCCAAGGGGGGCGGCGGCCAAGGGGGGTGGAGTGCCCCCCAAACCAAGTGGGGTGCCCCACCCCTAGGGTTTCCAACCCTAGGCGCAGGGGAGGCCCATGGGGGGGGCGCACCAGCCCACTAGGGGCTGGTTCCCCTCCCACTTCAGCCCATGGGGCCCTCCGTGATAGGTGACCCCACCCGATGGACCCCCGGGACCCTTCCGGTGGTCCCGGTACAATACTGATTACTCCCGAAACCTTCCCGATGGCCGAAACTTGACTTCCTATATATAAATCTTCACCTTTGGACCATTCCAAAACTCCTCGTGACATCCGGGATCTGATCCGGGACTCCGAACAACTTTTGGGTTACCATATGCTAATATCTCAACAACCCTAGCGTCGCCGAACCTTAAGTGTGTAGACCCTACGGGTTCGGGAGACACGCAGACATGACCGAGACGACTCTCCGGTCAATAACCAACAGCGGGATCTGGATACCCATGTTGGCTCCCACATGCTCCTCGATGATCTCATCGGATGAACAACGATGTCGAGGATTCAATCAATCCCGTACACAATTCGCTTTATCAATCGGTAGGTTACTTGCTCGAGACTCGATCGTCGGTATCCCAATACATTGTTCAATCTCGTTACCGGCAAGTCACTTTACTCGTACCGTAATGCATGATCCCGTGATCAACCACTTGGTCACATTGTGTCGGATTTCGGGTTCCGGTAGACCCTTGAGGTTCGAACACTGGGGTGCGTGCGGAGATTTCGCCTTCTACCTACCTGCACCCCTCCGCCTCGCTAAGATCTAAGCTATGGAAAGAACAGCACAAGAGACACAGGGTTTATACTAGTTCGGGCCACCGTTGTGGTGTAATACCCTACTCCAGTGTGTGGTGTGGTGGATTGCCTCTTGGGCTGATGATGATGAGCAATACAAGGAAGAACAGCCTCGCGAGGGTCTGTTCTTGGCTGAGGGGATGAACTACTAGGAGGAGTTCGGTCACCCTTCTCTCTCTCTCTCTCTCTTCTCGATTCTCTCTCCGATTTCGATCTGATCTCCCATCTCCCATCTCCGATCTCCCCTCTACCCTGGGGGTGGCTAGTCCTATTTATAGGCAAAGGCCCTGGGCCTCTTCCCAAATATTGAGCGGGAAGGGCGCCAACAATTGGCCATTTTGAAGGGGAACATCTGGTACACTTATCCTGACTAAAGTTGGTCCTCGCCTACCAAAGGCTCTGGTGGTGACGCTGGCTTGGGCTCCACAATGACTTCCTCCCTGCCGTTGGACTGGTCTTGGTCTCGTTGCACCAAAACGGGTGCCTTTGCTTGATGCTCTCGCCTGCCTCCTGAGGGGCCGGGCCGGACGATGTCTTCTTCTTCTTGGGGGTGGTCTCGGGAAGCCTCCTACTTCCGCGATCCGGGTCTTCCAGCGATGCGGCCTGAAAGGCTCGTTCCAGGGAACACACCGCGTCCTTCTCCTCACAGGGCACCGTGATGACTCCGCCACTTCCTGGCATCTTGAGGACGTTGTAGCCGTGGTGAGTTACGACCATGAACTTGGCCAGCGCTGGGTACCCAAGGATGGCATTGTACGGCAGGCGAATGTGAGCGACGTCGAAGTCGATGAGCTCGGTGCGGTAGTTGTCGCGTGCCCCGAAGGTGACAGGGAGGCGGACCTGCCCAATCGGGACCGTGGAGCCGTCGGTGACTCCGGAGAAAGGCTTGGTTGGCTGAAGCTGGTTGTAGGGCACTTGGAGATTGTTGAATGTTTCCACGGACAGGACGTTGAGCCCTGCCCCGCCATCGATGAGGGTCCTGGTGACCACCACGTTGCTGATGATTGGGGAACAAAGCATCGAGAGGACTCCGGCTGTGGCCGCACACTTGAGCTGATCTGCTAAGTTGAACATGATGGCGCACGCCGACCACCTGAGAGGGCGCGTGGCTTCGAGCTTGGGGAGGACTGCATTCACTTCGCGGGCAAACTGCTTGAAGATGCGTTGAGAGGCTGGGGCTTGAGCCCCGCCCAGGATGGAGGCGATCACGCGCGGCTCCAGGAAGCCCCCAGCCCCCTCGTCCTGATGGCGGTCCTCGTTTCTCCTTGGCTGCAGCGGCAGCGGAGGGAGGCATGCGTTGCCTGGCGGGCGATCCTCGCGAGGCTGATCCCTCTAGTCTCCCTCGCGAGGCGGGTCTTGCCAGCGATCCTCGCGAGTTCGATCGCGCCACCCTTGGCGCGGGCAGCGGTCTTCCCAGCGTCCTACGTTCCTTCCTCGTCCTCGACCGTAGCCCCGGTCACCGCGGTGGGGCGACGGCCGATCCTTCCTTCTCGCACGGCTCGGAGCTCTTGACATTCGTTAGTGTTGTGGGTGTGGAGGTCGTGGTACACACAGTACCGACTGCCCTTGGAAGATTCGGGCTGATCTCTGCCCTGCTTGGTGTCTGGTTCTGCCGCGAGCACGGCAGCCCCCTTGCGCTTCACATCCTTGGCCTTGGGCTTCTTCTCTTCTGGGTCCACGGCAGGCAGCTCGAGGAGGGAGAGACGCCCTTCTTCAGCCCTAGCACACTTGGTTTCCAAGTTGAACAACTCCAAGGAAGTGCACAGGTCTTCATGCATCGCCAGCTCCTCCTTCATCTTGACGTCGCGCACGCCGTCGGAGAAGGCTGAGATGATGGCCTCCTCGGTCACCTTGGGAATCTTGAGGCGTGCATTGTTGAAGCGCTGTATGTACTTCTGCAGGGTCTCTCTGGGTTGTTGCTTGATGCGGCGCATGTCGCTCACGGCGGGTGGCCGGTCGCGAGTACCTTGGAGTTGGCGATGAAACGGGTGCGTATCTCGTCCCAGGAGGAGATCATGCCTGGAGCCAGGTTCAGGAGCCAGGTGCGGGCCCCGTCCTTGAGCGCCATGGGAAACTAGTTCGCCATGACCTTCTCGTCTCTGTTGGCAGCTTCTATGCCCAGCTCATAGAGCTGGAGGAACTCCGCAGGGTCGGCCGTGCCATCGTAACGAGGAGGCAGGTCTGGCTTGAACTTGCCGGGCCACGCGACGCTGCATAGCTCGGTGGTGAAGGCACGGCGGCCTGCTGTGGCCACGGGAGGCCTTGGGTGATGGAGAGCTTGGTCTTGCATGTCCCCACGCGCTGCGGCTGGGAGCAGCGCGGTGTCTTGACGTGCGGGAGCAGGAACATGGTCGCGACGTGCTGGAGCAGGGAGCGCCCGGGCAGCTTCTTGCGGGCGAGGGACTTCTTGGCAGCTCTGCTCTTGCCGCGCTGGCACCTGATGGAGCGGGTTCCACCCAGGGGCCACGTGCCTTGGAGCCATGGCACCTTCTTGAGGAGGAGGCGGCTGGGGCGCCCCCGGAGCTTCGTCGCCCGCGCGGGGCGGGGTGTGGTGCAGCGGAACAGACGGCGCAGGAGAGCCCCCTGCGGCGTGGACGAGCTCGGCGATGCGGTCGAGCCATTCTTCGTAGACGTCGTCGACGAGACGGTAGCGCAGGAGCTCGTTTGCCGCGATGAGCGCAGCTCGAGCCTCCATGGGTGCGCAGAGCGCGCGGGACGAAGAACCAGCAGGGGTGAGCGAGGGAGTAGCGGTGCGACCGTCTTGCCGCACGGACGGATGCTGAGACAACGCTTGCTGCTTGTCCTCCGCCGGGCCGGTGGCGGCGTTGACGGCAGGTGACGGGGAACGGTGAGGACGCCCGCCGACAAGAGCCGTCAGGGCGACATGAGAAGCGAGAGCGGCCCGGCGCTCAGCGCGGGCCCGACGAGCGTCAGACATGGACGCGATGGTCGGAGGAGAATGGGGTGGTGGAAGACGAATTCCGGCGCACCCCTACCTGGCGCGCCAAATGTCGGATTTCGGGTTCCGACAGACCCTTGAGGTTCGAACACTGGGGCGCGCGTGGAGATTTCGCCTTCTACCTACCTGCACCCCTCTGCCTCGCTAAGATCAAAGCTATGGAAAGAACAGCACAAGAGACACAGGGTTTATACTGGTTCGGGCCACCGTTGTGGTGTAATACCCTACTCAAGTGTGTGGTGTGGTGGATTGCCTCTTGGGCTGATGATGATGAGCAATACAAGGAAGAACAGCCTCGCGAGGGTCTGTTCTTGGCTGAGGGGATGAACTGCTAGGAGGAGTTCAGTCACCCTTCTCTCTCTCTCTCTCTCTCTCTCTCTCTCTCTCCTCGATTCTCTCTCCGATTTCGATCCGATCTCCCATCTCCCATCTCCGATCTCCCCTCTACCCTAGGGGTGACTAGTCCTATTTATAAGCAAAGGCCCTGGGCCTCTTCCCAAATATTGAGCGGGAAGGGTGCCAACAATTGGCCATTTGAAGGGGAACATCTGGTACACTTATCCTGACTAAAGTTGGTCCTCGCCTGCCAAAGGCTCTGGTGGTGACGCTGGCTTGGGCTCCACAATGACTTCCTCCCTGCCGTTGGACTGGTCTTGGTCTCGCTGCACCAAAACGGGTGCCTTTGCTTGATGCTCTCGCCTGTGCTTGCTCCCTTTGCACCAAATAGGAAAGGAGGACACTGCGCGGCTGGCGCCCGCCTGGCACCCTTGGTCGTCATGGCTTGCGTCACGGGCACCTCGTGAGGTACCCCGCCTTGATCTCTCCGCCTCCTCGCGAGCCAGCCTGATGAGGTCGTGCCTGAGGAAGCTCCGCGTCGGCCGCCCCACGAGGCTTGGCCCCTCGCAAGGGTCTTGGGTCTGTGTTGATGAAGATGGGCCGTGCTGGGCCCCCTTTGAGCCACGCCGCAGGCAGGCAAGTCTGGGGACCCCCGTTCCTAGAACACCGACACATTGAGCTCATTATGGTGATGCATTACCAAGTGGGCCCTGAGATACCTCTCCATCATACGGAGTGACAAATCCCAGTCTCGATTCGTGCCAACCCAACAGACACTTTCGGAGATACGTGTAGTGTACCTTTATAGTCACCCAGTTACGTTGTGACGTTTGGCACACCCAAAGCACTCCTACAGTATCCGGGAGTTGCACAATCTCATGGTCTAAGGAAATGATACTTGACATTCGGCAAAGCTATAGCAAACAAACTACACGATCTTTGAACTATGCTTAGGATTGGGTCTTGTCCATCACATCATTCTCCTAATGATGTGATCCCGTTATCAATGACATCCAATGTCCATAGTCAGGAAACCATGACTATCTTTTGATCAACGAGCTAGTCAATTAGAGGCTAACTAGGGACGTGTTGTGGTCTATGTATTCACACATGTATTACGATTTCCGGATAACACAATTATAGCATGAACAATAGACAATTATCATGAACAAAGAAATATAATAATAACCATTTTATTATTGCCTCTAGGGCATATTTCCAACACCTACAAGCATATGTTCCTCTCTCGTAATAATTTTCAGTAGCATCATGAATGAATTCCGCAATATAGCTATCACATAAAGCATTCTTTTCATTATACATAAGCATATAAATTTTGTTACTCTCCACATAAGCAAATTTCTTCTCATCAATAGTAGTGGTAGCAACAAAATAACTATAATGAGAGTGAAAATTAAAATCATGAAGACAAATTTCATGGTTATCATTATTCTTTATAGCATACATGTCATCACCATAATCATCATAGATAGCAACTTTGTTCTCATAATCAATTGGAACCTCTTCTGAAATAGTGGATTCATCACTAAATAAAGTCATGACCTCTCCAAATCCACTTTCATAATTATCACAATAAGATTCAACACCCTCCAAAATAGTGAGATCATTACTTCCTAAAGTTGACACTCTTCCAAACCCACTTTCATCAATATAATCATCATAAATAGGAGGCATGCTTTCATCATGATAAATTTGCACATCAAAACTTGGGGGACAAAAAATATCATCTTCATCAAACATAGCATCCGCAAGCTTGTAGCTTTGCATATCATTAGCATCATGGATATTCAAAGAATTCATACTATCAACATTGCAATCATGCTCATCATTCAAATATTTTGTGCAAAACATTTTATTGACTTCTTCTTCTAACAATTGAGCACAATTTTCCAATCCATAATTTTCAAGAAAGATATTATAAAGATGATCAATAATATGATGCAACCTCAATTCTACTTTTTATGTAGTTTTCTTTTAGAAACCAAACTAGTGATAAAATAAGAAACTAAAAGATTCGATTGCAAGATCTAAAGATATACCTTCAAGCACTCACCTCCCCGGCAACGGCGCCAGAAAAGAGCTTCGTTGACGGGATGTGAGTGCCGCTTTCCTAACCTCCCCGGCAATGGCCCCAGAAAAGAGCTTGATGTCTACTATGCAACTTTATTCTTGTGGACTCGTGTTGGGCCTCCAAGCGCAGAGTTTTGTAGGACAGTAGCAATTTTCCCTCAAGTGGATGACCTAAGGTTTATCAATCCGTGGGAGACGTAGTATGAAGATGGTCTCTCTGAAACAACCCTCCAACAAAATACAAGAAATCTCTTGTGTCCCCAACACACCTAATACGATGGAAAATTGTATAGGTGCACTAGTTCGGCGAAGAGATGGTGATAAAAGTGTAATATGGATGGTAGAAATATATTTTTATAACTGAATAAATAAAAACAGCAAGGTAGCAAATAGTAACGGGCACAAAAATGGTATTGCAATGCTTGAAAATGAGGCCTAGGGTCCGTACTTTCACTAGTGCAATCTCTCAACAATGCTAATATAATTGGATCACATAACCATCCCTCAACGTGCAACGAAGAATCACCCCAAAGTTCTTACCTAGCGAATAACATAAGAAGAAATCGTTTGTAGGGTACGAAACCACCTTGAAGCTATTCTTTCCGATCGATCTATCCAAGAGTTTGTACTAAAATAAAACCAAATAATTTCAGATTCATAATACTCAATCCAACACAAAGAACTTCAATGAGTGCCCCAAAATTTCTACCGGAGAAATGAAAGTCGAGAACGTGCATCAACCCCTATGCATAGATTACCCCAATGTCACCGCGGGAATCCGCAAGTTGAATGCCAAAACACATATCAAGTGAATCAATATGATACCCCATTGTCACCATGAGTATTCATATGCAAAACATATATCAAGTGCTCTCAAATCCATAAAAGTATTCAATCCGATAACAACGAAATCTCAAAGGGAAAAACTCAATTCATCACAATAAGATAGAGAGGGGAAAACACCATATGATCCGACTATATTAACAAAGCCCGTGATACATCAAGATCATGACATCTCAAGAACACGAGAGAGAGAGAGAGAGAGAGAGAGAGAGAGAGAGAGAGAGATTAAACACATAGCTACTAGTACAAACCCTCAGCTCCGAGGGTGGACTACTCCCTCCTCATTGTGGTGGCCGCCGGGATGACGAAGATGGCCACCGGTGATGATTTCCCCCTCTGGCAGAGTGCCGGAACGGGTTCTAGATTGATTTTCGGTGGCTACAGAGCTGTGTGGCGGCGGAATTTCTGATCTAGGTTTACCCCGAGGGTTTTTGGAATATTTGAGAATTTATAGTGTAAAGAGGGGGTGCGGGAGACCACCGAGGTGGGCACAACCCACTTGGGCGCGCCTGGGCCCCCGGGCGCGTCCTGGTGGGTTGTGCCCCCCTCGGGGCACCCCCTAGGTGCTGCTTTGTGAACATTTTTAATTTTTCTAATTTGCTTTTCAAATTTGTGAACTTATTTTCAAATTCATGAACGTTTTTAAAATTTTGTGATCTTTGTTTTCAGTTTTGTGAGCTTATGAAAAAATCAAATGTTCACGAATTGTTTTCACATTTCACTAACTCGTTTTTCAAATTGATGAACTTTTCTCAAATTATTATTATCATTATTTATGCATTTTTCATATATTTTTACGAATTTTAAAATTTGTGAACCTTTTCCAAAATGTTGATCTTTTCTAAAAAGTGAACTCTTTCTAAATTTATGATTTTTTAAAATTTTATGATCTTTTTTTAAAAATCACTGGTCAACCAGTTAGAGATCTGAAGCATGCGAAACGTGCGACCCGCATTTGTTGCGCTCTAGCAAGATGGCCCTTTTGGGCCGCAGCCCACAAATGATGGTAGTGAGCACCAAATTGGAGCACGTGAAGCGCCGAATTGGGGGAGCAACTAGTTAACGAGCGCTCCTTCGGGAGCCTCGCAACGATCAGCGCCACTTGGCGCGCTCTCAGCCATTCACCACGTATCGCGCTCTAGACGCTCCCTTCGGATTTTGTTTTTTTTTTATTTTTCCGCACGCGTTTTTGGCTTTTAAACGGTTTTTTGGGTTTTTTCGACGTTTTGGTTTTCCCCCGGTCTTCCTCAGCTTTTCGATCAAAAAAAATCGAAAAAAAATTGCGTGAAAAAAACATGTTTTCTTTTTTTTCTTTCACGAAAGTCAAGGTTTTTCCCACGAGAGGCACGGTTGTGCTTTAGCGAGAGTCATGGCCGTGCCTTTCGGAAATGAAAAAAAACGCGTTTTCTGTTTTATTTTCTTTCGCAAGAGTCATGATTTTGCTTCCGCGAGAGGCACGGTTGTGCTTTCGCGAGAGTCACGGCCGTGCCTCTCGAAAAGGGAAAAACAAAACGTGTTTTTTGTTTTCTTTCTTTCGCGAGAGTCACGGTTTTGCCTCTGCGAGAGGCACGGTTGTGCTTTCGCGAGAGTCACGGCCGTGCCTCTCAGAAAGGGAAAAAATACGTGTTTTCTGTTTTTTTTCCTTTCGCGAGAGTCACAGTTTTGCTTCTGCGAGAGGCATGGTTGTGCTTTTGCGAGAGTCACGGTCGTGCCTCTCGGAAACGAAAAAACACATTTTTTGTTTTTTTTCCTTCCACGAGAGTCACGTTTTTGCTTCCACGAGAGGCACGGGTGTGATTTTGCGAGAGGGACGGGCGTGCCTCTTTCGGAAAGGGAAAAAAACCGTGCTCCTGGTTCAGTTTTTTCGCCTGGTTTTTTTCGTCCATTTTTTTCGTAAAAAAAGTTCGGCAAAACCTATCAACATGGGATCTAGTTTTGAAGATCTCGATGCCAGGAATCCAATGGTGAAAACGGTTGAAGATTTGGACGCACGGTTTAAAAGATAAAACATTTTGAATAAACGAATCTACGAAAAAAGAGAAAACTCCCAGGTTGCGACAAGTGGCGCGCTGCATGTGCGCCACTTGTCGCGACCTGGGAAAGTGGAGTGTTCTTTGCAACGAGTACTCCTTAATTAGTGATTTCGCCGAATTGGAGCACGCTATAACTCTCGTGGGAGCATTGGCCATGCGTGATGGGCCGAGCAAACGAGCACTTGCACCCCTCCCTCTCGGAGAACTTCCTGCGGTAAAAGAGTGAAATCACTAATTAAGGAGTACTCATTGCAAAGAACACTCCACCTTCCCAGGTCATGACAAGTGGCACACATGCAGCGCGCCACTTGTCACAACCTGGGAGTTTTCCCTTTTTTCGTAGATCTGTTTATTCAAAACATTTTATCTCTTAAACGTGCATCCAAATATCAAACCGTTTTCACCATTGGATTCCTCGCGTCGAGATCTTAAAAACTAGATCCCATGTTGCCATGTTCTTGGGGCCCACCTCTCGCATCCGTTGTGGCACAACGACTTCTCAGGAGCACGTGGGAGCAGACAACTCATGACCCATAATTGTAGGGGATCACAACAGTCTCCGAGAGAAGTATTTCCCCCTAAAATTATTTATTCGACATAAGGCAAGGCAAAAAATATTTATCATCCTTAGCGGCTGAGTTATCAATTCAATCACACCTGGATAGATAACTTGTTGGCACAATTTATTAGCAGTATAGTAATATGATAGCGGTTGCAGTCAAATAGTAACAAAAACAGTATTACAGAAAAGTAACAGATTGCAAAAGTAGTAAATTTAGAGAGAGCAATAGTTACAAAAAGGGTAGTCATGGAAGTAAATAGTGGGTTTTGTTCAGACGAGATTCATTATGTAATAGTCATAACATAGAGCAACATCAAACTAGTTCCATGTGTAGTTGTATGTTCTTTCGATAAGAACTTTCACAACATCTTTTATCCTATCCTTCCATTGCAGCAGAATCCTAATGGAAATTAAGGGAAATTAAGACGCTCCTTTTAATAAAGAACCGTATCAAAGCACTAACTATCAATGAATACATGTAGTTCTCAAGGTAAAGTCGTCCCCTTTGATATCCCAATTATTGTCACTTGGGGTCTCGGGTTCAGAACGATAACAGATGCATACAACTTCTTGATAAGATCAAGTACAAAAATATATTTATGAAAACATGGAGAGTTTAGATCTGATATCATGGCTGGAAGTGCAACTAATCCCTGGTGGTTTTGGTAATTATTAACAACATATAGCTCATTGAACTAATATCCATTCAAGATAATCATTTCAGAAAGTTTAATAATTGGCATAGCATGGACTAGAGATGTGGACCCCTCAAAATGCTAAGGACACATATTGGCACAAGCTCAAGACTCTATTTTCATTTTAGTGATCCAAGATCACACTGAGTCCATAGGAAAAGCCAATACTATTAAAAGGGGATGAGGTGTTGCTTAATGGCTTGCTTGCTCAAACTGCTTAGTGATTATGCTCCAAAAGCCCTCAACCACTTTCTTATTTCCACATATGTCCCAAACCAAAAGTCAAACTCGGCCCCACCGATTTGATCTATCCGGCGCCACCAAGTTCATTGGACATAGCCTCTGCCAGAAACCGTAATTAGTTCGGTCTCACCAATAGGGATCTCAGTCTCACCGAGATGGGATTGCAAACTCTTCGTTTCCCTTCATAACGTTTCAGTCTAACCAAGATGAGTGATCAGTCGCACCGAGTTCACAATGCAAACTCTCTGTTTCCTTTTCGTAATGTTTCGGTCTCACCGAAATGAGCGATCGGTCCCACCAAGTTTGCCTGACCAACTCTCTGTTTGCCTATTACCGAAATCGGTCTCACTGAGATTAAGTTATGCCCTAACCCTAACAAAATCAGTTCCACCGAGTTGATCATGTCGGCCCCACCGAAAAGCCTAACGTTCACATTTGGAACTAAATCGGTCTGACCGAGTTTCACTATTTGGTACCACCTAGTTTGGTAAATTGTGTGTCACGGTCAGATTTTGTGTGGAGGCTATATATACCCCCCACCAAATCTCCATTCATGGAGAGAGCAATCAGAACGTGCCTACACTTCCACTACTCATTTTCTAAGAGAGAACCACCTACTCATGTGTTGAGACCAAGACATTCCATTCCAACCACAAGAATCCTGATCTCTAGCCTTCCCCAAGTTGCTTTCCACTCAAATCACCTTTCCACCATATCCAAATATGTGTGAGAGAGTTGAGTGTTGGGGAGACTATCATTTGAAGCACAAGAGCTAGGAGTCACTACAAAAAAAAGACACATCCGTCACATTTTGGGCCGAACGAAATTTTTTTCTGTCATACATATGACACTTCTATGACGATAATTGTGACAAAACCCGGTATCATCATAGATGTGGTGGGCTCCTACTTCTATGACAAAAAATCATGACAGAAAATGGGCTTTTCGTCCTGGGCGGGCCGGAGACGCAGCTGCATGACATTCTTTGGGCTGTCCATGATGGAAAAAACCATGGTAGAAGCGAGGGCGAGTAAAATTTCGGGGAGTTCCCGGTTACGGTGGGAGGTCGGGGGCCGAGCGATGTGCGTTTCTCTCGTACACGTACATGCGTGTGTGCGAGGCGTTGGCTCTAACTGAACCTGAGCGATTGCACTGCAGGCTACGCGTTACTGAACCCCGAGCGATCGATCGATGGCTATTAACTGAACCCGATCGAGCGATTCCTTCGCTACTACTGCTAACTGAAGCCAATCGACTGGATGAACAGTGAGCGTTGCGGGG
>NC_041386.1:557572269-557586191 GCF_002162155.2 Triticum dicoccoides | reverse complement strand
GGCGTTGCCTCTAGATGAGCAGGACCCCGTGGTTTGGAGGGCTGGATGAACAGTAGATGGTGGAGGGGTGCCCGTGGAGGGGTGGTTGAACATGACCCCGTGGTGTGGAGGGCTGGATGAACAGTAGATGGTGGAGGGGTGGTTGAACAGTAGCCGGTGGAGTAGCGCGCGATGGAGGCTGGATGAACAGGAGCCCGTGGAGGCTGGAGGAGGTCAACGGTAGCCCGTGGAGGCTGGAGGAGGTCGACGGTGGAGATGAACAGTGTCCCGTGGAGTCCCGTTTTGCGGTACGCCACACCCCTCCCGATGAACAGGACCCCCATTTCGACCGTAGGAGGTCTGTTTCGTCCGTTTTGCTGTACGCCACACCCCTCCCGATCAACAGGACCCCCGTTTCGACCGTAGGAGGTCCATTTCCTCCGTTTTGCGGTACGCCACACCCCTCCCGATCAACAGGACCCTCGTTTCGACCGTACGAGGTCCGTTTCCTCCATTCTGCGATACGCCAAGCCTCGTTTCCATTGCCTGTTCTGTCCAAGCCCTCCCGATGAACACGACCACGCATTCCGTTCTGACCCAGCCGGTTGGCTCCCACGCGTTCCATTGCCTCCCAATGAACACGACGCATTCCGTTGCCTCCCGATGAACACGACGCATTCCGTTGCCTCCCCATGAACACGACGACAACGTTGTTTCTCCGTTCCGACCCAGCCATGTACACGAGCCCTGGCCGTATGTATGCGCGAGTAGGCATTCGAGACCCTGCCCGTATGTACACATACGTGGCCGTATTTTCTTTCTTGCACCCCGTCCGCTGTACGTACGTGTACATGCTACGTGCGCGCCTCTAATACGGCACGTGCGCGCTTCTACTACGACACGTGCGCGCCTCTACATCGACCAGTATGAACGTACCCGTTCGCGACCAGAATGACAACGCTACGTACGCTTTGACCACATGGGTCCCGACTGTCAGGCACTTCCTTGCCTGCGAAGATGTAGCTGGTGGGTCCCAGCAGTCAGGGGGGCGAATCGTTTTGTTCTTTTGCCCGGACGCACTTCCTTGCATGCGAAGGTGTAGCTGCTGGGTCCCAACAGTTAGGGGGTGAATCGTTTTTTTGCCCGGACACACTTCCTTGCGTGTGAAGGTGTAGCTGGTGGGTCCCAGTAGTCGGGGGCGAATCGTTTTTTTCCGGACGCACTTTCTTGCATGCGAAGATGTAGCCGGTTGGTCCCAATAGTTAGGGGGGCGAATCGTTTTTTTCCCGGACACACTTCCTTGCGTGCGAAGATGTAGCTCGTGGGTCCCAGCAGTCAGGAGGTGAATCATTTTTTTCGTGAAATATGGTGGCCCGTCTGGTGGGTCCCTGCTGTCAGGTGGAGGAATAATTATTTTGCGTGTAATAAGGAGGCACTTCCTTGCGGCTGCCATGGACCCAGCTGTCAGCCTCTCCATGTACAGTCCATGTCCGATGGAAGTCATTCCTTGACCACGTTGACCACGCCACGCCGAGAGCACCAGGGCGGTGGACGGCGGCGAGGCCTTGCAAGGGGACGACGCGGAGCCGGGGAAGACGCGGTAGTGGATGCACACGCGGAGAGGAGTACGAGGGTTCACTGGTTCGGCTGCGCTGTCGTCGCCACAGAATAACAGGGGGTGTGGGTGAGTGGAGGGATGGCCTGGCCAGTGGTGGGAGTAGTAGGGGGCGGTGAGGCCTCCACGGCAGCACATCCGGCCACGGGAGGCAGGAGCAGGCGGCATGACCGGCGCTGCTTTGGGCGGCTGGAGCAAGAAGACCAGAGGTTGAAGAAGCACGACGGTCGTTGGATGGACATCGTACGGTCACTGCAGCTAGAATCGTTTATATTGACTAAGTTGACAAAGCCCTTGGTACGTCAACTTAGTAGGCCCACATGTCATCTTCCGAAACGGTGCGCCCCAGATGTCAGGGGGGGATCATTTTTTGGGCGGGTGAAGCTAGAATATCCGAGATTGAAGAAGAAGCACGGCATCCATTGGATGGACATCCAACGGCCACCGCTGCTAGAACCGTGTGTTGACTATAGGTTGACAAAGCCTTGCATACGCGTCAACTCTGTTTTTTTGGGGACATGTCAACTTAGTAAGGCCAGAAGTGTGTGGCAGAGAACTTATAGCCCATTTGAGATTTGTAAGAATGTTTAGCCCATTTTTGAATTCTAATGGAATTTACTACAACCCATTTACAGTTTGTTAAAAGTACAACCCATTTCAACCAACCGTTCAAAACAGAATTCAATAAAATTTCTCACATTTTGATGGGATCCGAAATATTTTTATCCCGTAATTTCTAGTCAGATTAAATACAATTTCAATATAAATTTATATTGCGTAAAAATCCAACAAAACATTGCGCTCGCAACAATTAATGAAATTAAAATTTTCAATATCCAAAAATAATATTTTATAAAGTAATCACGTGTTTGGTGCATTTTTTATAGTTACTGCCCAGTTTTTATAATTACATCCCATTTATTATTTCTTAAAGCCCATTTTCTTGTTAAGCCTAATGCATCCCTCCTAGGAAAGATTTGCAGCCCAGCGGGGCGGAGAATAACAACTTGACCTTGCCTGGGTATTCCTAAAAAAAGTATAGCTGGGCTAACCATTTTTAGCTTGAAAAAAATTAATATCTGGGCTGGATATCTGGCCTGGGCTAGACGGGCCACAGCCCGCCCAGTTAATACCTACAGCGATGTTTTCGTTGTTGCTCAGAGGAGAAAAATTAATATGTGGGCTAAACATCAAAAAACTCTGCAGTGCTCACACCTCAAAAACACAAATACTGCTCGAGCTGCTTGGTCCCAGCTGCCGGCCGCTTCTTGTGCAATTCTCTCATTTATTGACTACTCCCTCCTTTCCGGTTTATAAGGCTAAATTCAAAAATCTCACCAATCAAGGTAGATGATGAGTGGTGGAATATTTTTTGTAGTTTGCAAAAGCACCCAATTAATGCTCTTGTTTTCCTCAAAAAATTATGTTTACGAATGCATTAATTGCAATGCATGCATGCATAAAGTGCATGCATTGGTCAGTTTTCTCTTAATACTTGCATGCAATGATTTAATGCACCTTGAAGTCTGAACATGTGATGGGGAACAACCAAATTGAGCCTTATAAAATGGAAAAACTAAAATTTTGAGATAAGCCCTATAAACCGGAAAGGAGGGAGTACTACATAGGTTGAGAATGGTGTGGGACCGTGATGTCAGGAAACCAGGAGGAAGCAAAATAAATTAGAGTTATATATATATATAATAAGGAGGCACTTGCGTACGTGAGGCTATGGACTTGGTGGGTCCCCATTGTCATCCTCTCCAAGTAAAGTCATCTCCTCGCCCGTGCGCGCTTTCCGCCCGAAACAGTCAGTGCCGCCCGCCCCGCTTCCCGGATCATCTCTATTAGTTCATTACCCGTCCGTCCATCTACCGCCCACATTAATGATACGCGGTTGTCGAGGCGGCTACTCCGGCGCCACACGTCCGTCCCTCCGCCTGCCCACCATTGCTATATAAACTGTTGCGCTGGCCATAGCCATAGTCATCCGAATCCGTTCCCTTTCTCCTGTCCACACCACTACTGCCCACCATGGCTTCCTCATGCTCCAGCGCTCTTTGGGACGGGCGGACGATGGACCACAAGGAGATGGCAACCATTGCTGCCGACCGGCTGGCCGGCAGGCAGCCAGAGGACGATGATGTCCCAATGGAGAACATGGTAGTCGACGATCCGGCGCCAACCCCCTCCTCCGCTCCATCCTCGCTGGTGCATTGCACCATGACCATCGGCGAGGCTCGTGCCCAATATATAGACAGGGTGAGGCAGATGCGTGAGGAGCATTTCTGGGAGGCGCAGGCCGACGCCGCCTACAACCACAATCTCCTCCGAGAGCACCTGCAGGCGGAGGAGCACATCACCGCGGAGCGGGCGGAGCAGGAGGCGCTTCTCGACTCGTACCGCTCCGCCCGAAAGGGCCGCCTCGAGTGCTGGCGGTACCGCATGCAGGTGGCAGAGGCTGCGGCTGCCTACAAAGAGGCGAGCAAAGAGGGCGATGAAGCGGGCGAGGCACTGTTTGGCGAGACCGAGGACGAGGCAGAGGACAATGCCGGCTCCGACGAGTCCCCGCTCCACTGGCGTCGACGAGGCCTTGCTCCGCCGAGGCCCCGCGGCGCCAACAACGAGGCAGAGGACACCGCCGGCTCCGACGAGTCCCCACTCCGCTGGCGTCAACGAGGCCCTGCTCCGCCGAGGCCCCGCGGCGCCAACAACGAGGCAGAGGACACCGCTGGCTCCGATGAGTCCCCGCTCTGCTGGCGTCGACGAGGCCCTGCTCTACCAAGGCCCCGCGGCGCCAACAACGAGGCAGAGGACACCGCCGGCTCCGCCGAGGCCCCGCCCCACCAACAACGAGGCAGAGGACATCACCGGCTCAGCCGAGGCCCCACCCTGCCGCAATGTGGGGGAGGATTTCCACCGCTCCGCTGAGGCGGCGCCCGCCAGCAACGAGACAGAGGACATTGCCGGCTCCGCCGAGGCCCCGCCCGCTGCCAACGAGGCCGCGCCACACAGAAAACGAGGAAGAGTAGAACACGGTAGGTCGCCGCCGCTCGGGTCCAAGTAAGGCCACCGCTACTACCCTCCGGTTGAAGCCAAGCTAGGCGGATTGACCATTGACGGCCGGTTAGCTTCTTGGCGGCGACGTGGAGTCGGAGAGCTGCGCTGGAGAAGAATGCTGCTTCTACTTAACTGCTAGTGCAGTGGGCTGACTGACACGTGGGCCCAATAGGCCACATGTCAGTTATGCAACTGCACCTGCAGTTAAGTCACTGAAGCTTCTGTTCGGCTCAGCGGGACACAGGTGGGTAGCTTTAGTTAATTAATTATACCTCCAGCGCACCCCTTTTTAGTTGAAGAATGTATGAAATGTAATGAAATCCGGCATGTTTATATGAAATCCGACCATGTATGAATGAATTTATTTCGATTAGTTTGAATACCTATATCACTGGAATTGGATGAACATGCAAAACAATACGTACTAGCATTATTCCCAGGGTGATCACCTTGTTTGCAGCAGTTTCACATGTACTCCCTCCGGTCCTTTCTAGTCTACATACAAGTTTTGTATGCAGTCAAAGTATCTCTACTTTGACCAATCTTATACAAAAAAGTACGCACTTTCACAATGTGCGAAGTAAAAAGGAACATAAGGAGTACAAAGAGTTTGAGCAGCTTTTTAGCGTTTCTGTACATTGCAATCAAACACACAGGCCTGAAAATTCATAGAGAACATTCAAAACAATCGATGATTATGCATCTTAGCGACTCACATGTCAAAGGCAATATTTACTTCACAACTAAAGAAAAAAGAAAAAATTGATCGACGCTGCTGACAGCAAAGGGCGTCCCATTCGAAAATATCAAATGCATCTCTTGCTAAAATCAATGAGCAAAATTTTACAAGGTTGTTCCATTCCAAAATATCAAATGCCTACGATTGTGGAATGGGTAGGGTTTGCCATCAGTTCGGACATTGACATGGCACCTCGTGCTAAATAAACCAGCTGTTCATTTTGTGCAGTTCCACCAAAATCAACCAAATTTGTGCGTAGCTTGTATGATTTCGCCCTTATATGTTGCAACGCCTTGAACTTATCGGCACCTCCTTTCTTGTGGTGGAAATGAATGATTCGATGTATTCATGAACATTTTGTGCAGTTCCCATTGAAATCAAGCTGAGCACCCCTGTTTGCACAAATACAAAAAAGTGATTAGTATAAAGCAAACTGTACTATGAATTGACAGTTTCAACAGGCACATACATGGTCCATGTGGAGCACCCTTTTAGAAAAATGGAACTCACCAGAAAGAATCCTAGAACAACATTGTACTTGCGCATCACAGCAAAAAAATGGAGATTTGTTAGTCCTTCTGAGCTGAAGTTAGTTTTGTCTTGTAGGGAGTAATGTAACCATCCTTCAACTGCTCCTTTTGATGAGAAGATAGACATGGCTTCTTCATCCTGGCATAATCGGAACTAGTCACTTCATGTACTCCATATTCTTCTTCAAAGGAAGATGATCCTGTTGTGCAAAGACAAGAGGACTACCAAATGCTAGCATCCCTGTTTGCTCCAAAAAAAGGAAAGGAAATATTTAAAACAGCATAGATGAAGCACTTCTCAAGGACAATACCACTTTTTCATAACGGTATCTAAACAGTAGCACAACACCAATAGAGATGACAAAGCTCAATCATATGGATGAAATCAGTGGGCGAGTACCAACCTTTGTCAGGAGGCTTATTGTGTAGAGCATACAGATGAAGCACTTCTCCGGAACCATTTGTTGTTATCTATGGTGGTGGCCATGCTTACTATATACTCCTCGATTAGTTTAATGTTTCCAACATCTTCTTGTGCAGTTCCACTAAAATATATGGTATCTTCAAAGAAGATCCCTGTTTGCACAAGTAGAGACAATTACATATTACATTAAGAGTGGCATCAAATCAGTGGCAAAACAATTGCTCGTTCCAGCCATAGCAATAAATTAAGATGCAAAACTATATCATTACTTGTGTCATCACAGTTCTAGTGCTTCATTACAGCAGCGGGAGTTGATTTTTGTTTTTCTTCTGCTTGTTCTCCCCCTTCATCACTTGGTTCAATAACAGACAAGCTTCACCTTCAATGTAAGATTTGGCATGTCAATTAGGGAGCACAAGTATAGTACTAAACTTAATTTTCTGATGAAAGTGGCAAAATACAGGCCAGCAGTTGTGAAATATCCTTATCTTACCGCAATGGGATATTACGGTGCACATACAGATTGGAAGTCTTGTCTCCATTTGTGCAGTTCACTAAAATCAAGCAACATTATCGTACAAGTAGCACAACATATGAAAGCACACTGCAGAATCATGTGAAAGAAGGCTAGTACTGACCTCTCATGATGCAGAATTCAAACAACTCACAAGAAGAAGATCTGAACCAAATTCGCCTTAACAGATAGGAAGTAAGATCTCCTCTTGTGCAGTTCCACTAAGATCAAGCAATCAAGCAACGTTGTCGGTGTGACATTTTGGTTGAACAGCACAAAACACTCTTAAAACAAAAGTTTTTTGTGCAGTGCAACAAAAGGTCACAATGGCAACGAGGTGAAGTAGATAACCTTGTTTACACAGAGGTGCAAAGGAAACAATTAGTGGTCAATAACGATGGATGACACAGAAGCCAACAAAGAGAAGCATCTACCTTATCTAAATGGGAAAGAAAGCAAGACAGTAGCATTTCTCAAACGGTGGCATTGATTAATATTAACATAGAGATTGTATTAACAATAAAATTCGTTAAACATGTAATTTGCTTTTAACTGTGGCATTGCATCAATTTTCCAGCGGCATTATTAGAGGGTGTTTGTTTACAGGGACATTTTGGTGTAGGGACTAAAAACACTCCGTGTCAGTACCATCTAAACCAAACAGGAGGGACTTTTAGGGACTAAAAGTGGGCATTTGGGACTAAAGAAAGAAGACCCCGAGGGAGTCTTTTTGGGACTTTTTCCAATAGTTGCCCCTGCCACACATCGCACCTTGTCTCTATTAGTTCATTACTAGGGGTAACATGGTCTTTTAGCATGTCATTTAATAACCTCTAGTCCATGTTTAGTCCCTGGAACCAAGCAGGTAGGGACTAGGGAGTTTTTAACCAAACAGGGCCTTAGATTAACAACAAGTAATGAGTTGCACGGGACAGTGGACGCACCAGCACCATGTGCATGTGCCGATGTACTGTGGTCATGCACAGTCTGTTGCAACAAAGAACAAACAACCAAGGAGCATATTTGTGTTGGTCCCAGTTTTGTTATCTTTAGACACCTTTCCCTATGTGAGCGCAACAAATCTAGTCCTTCTCAAACTCTACAGCCTTGTCCCTTCCTTTCCTTTTTGAACTAGTACTTTCGCCCCTTCCTTTCCTCTTTGAACCACGTCCTAGATTTATGCGATACAACTTTCCCCACTACTTTCCTCCATTCCTTTCCTGTTTGAACCACGTCCTAGATTCATGCTATACAACTTTCCCCCTTCATTTCCTCTTTGAACCACGTCCTAGATTCATGCTATATACAACTTTTCCCACTACTTTCCCCCACTCCTTTCCTCTTTGAACCACGTCCTATATTCATGGTATACATGCAGCTAGAGCAATGCATGTGGAGTAAGTAAATTATACCTTAAGGTTCTTGGGGCGTGGTTCGGTGGGCGACGAGACAGCGGCGAAGAAGAAGGGGTCGGAGGCCCTCCTGCGCCGCCGCTGGGTGGAAAGTGAACAGCTGCGCCAGTAGTCCCTCGCAGACGGCGACAACGTTAAGCCTCCTTCCCTCCCCGGCGGACGGATCCTGCCGGCTCTTTGAGCAGTAGTGAGGGGAGAGAGAGGTCAACGAAGTCTTGTTTAGATCTGGCGAGGGCGAGAGAGTGTGAAGAGAGCAACTACAAGCGCAGAGGCTCCAGCATGTATATATATACTCGAGAGAGAGTGTGAAGCGTGCAAACCCTAGAAAACATTTTGACCAGTCAAAGAATCCTCCTAGCACAAATTATGCTCAAGTGTAGTTATCGAACCCGAGACCTCAAGTTTGATGAGCGAACAGGCTAACCAGCTACACAACCCTCCCGTTATGTTCAACGAGAGGGAAATAACCTTTTATACATTCATGCATTCATGTGACAAGCATGCCGTGTTTTTGTGTGTGTGGGAGTCATTGGGATTTCAATCATAATCGTGTCATGTGGCTTTGGTGGTAAGACTACCCACAGTGGTGCAGAAATAATGCAGCCTTAGTCACCTTACCTCTCTCCACGTAGTACGTTGGGTCCCACCAGTCAGAGGGTGAAACAAACAAATTAATAAGAAAAATTAAAAGCGCTAGTGGTGTTTCTTACCTCACACATCTCGCTACTGCTCGGGAACACTGTCCAATTGATCCCTCTGTTCTCTCACGTACTATTTTAAGTAAATCCTTATTATAACATGCAGACAAATTTTGGGCACTAGTATTCGACTTAAGTCAGTGTGCCACCGTATCTCGTATACTTACTAGTCCATCTATCTAGGTGTAATAAGTCACGTTAGAAGGTGCAACGGGACCAAGGTGTGTGTGTGTGTGTGTGTGTGTGTGTGTTTAACAACATGTGTGTGTTAGAGAGAGTGACAGATCGACCTACTCCTATAGAGAGATGTTCTGTAGTGTACGATTTTAGCCGCGAGAGTCGGTTCATCCTCTCGTTTTCGGGCGTGTCCGGTAGGGACATGCGGATAGCTACCACGCCCGCTCCTGACCAGCCTGGCCCACCCAAAGCCCCTCCATCGCCCGCATGCGCTTCCCGCCCGAAACAGACAACGCCGCTCCAAAGAACCGGTGCCGCATTCATGCCCAGGCAGAGCGGACGTGACCTCTCACTGGCGCAAGAGTGATGGTTGCTTCGTCCGTCCAACTTACTGCTGGGTCTTTGTGATTTGACGGCTCATTGGTCTTTATTACTGAGCTGGTAGGACTGCTGGATGTCCCACACTTTCGGCGAAAGGATGTACTACTACTAGATTACAATTTTCTCCATTCTTATAGCGGAGGCATGCAAGAGGAGTGAAAACATGCAGGCTCAGTGATTACATGGCCCACCTCACACTATCACCATGTGACACCTAACTCTTTACATAGTACTCCCTCCGTTCATAAATATTACTAGATGAGTCCCCGCACGTTGCCGCGGAACAGCGGTATATCTCTCTGTGCAAAATTATCGATTTCATAGAACTAAAAAAAACTCTATAACTGCATGACAAATGTGGTAGCCAAACTAAATAAACTCCCATCATCATTTAGATCATCCCACGTAAGGAAAAAAGATCAGCCAACTCCTATTGCATAATGGGATTATATTTTTCTTTTTGACATGTTAATGGGACTTAAAAGCTCACTTACATGCATGCTACCAGTGCATACTTGCATGCAGACATGTTGATGTGATTTAAAACCCACTCACATGCATGTGCCATGGTATTTCTGCATGCTTGCATGTGGCTTAGTGCGGAGCCTCTCAACGTCTAGATCAGACGGCTATTATGGACTGATTTACTTCATCTAACAGCTACATCAATTTTGATGATGTGGCTCAAGGAGAGGATAGAGAATTCCTAGTAGTGGGGCCTAGCTATTACCAGTAAATAAGTCTTTGTAGAGATTCCACTACATACGGAACAAAATGAATGAATCTACACTTAAAATGCATCTATATACATCCGCATGTGGATCATGGTGAAATCTCTACAAAGACTTATACTTAGGAACGGGGGAGACAGCGTACTAAGCAAGCTTCTCCTCATTCTACGAGTTGATGGGACACATCAAAAGTACTCCAGTGTATAGAGCCTTGCCTCTAAGGTAGGCCCCACATGGTTTGCCTCTTTTTTAACATAACACGTCAAGTCGCAATTTGTTTGTTCACCCGTGGTAGACGATCCTCCCTCCACCAAGTGGACAACCAGTACACATGCCAAATTACCACATGGGCTGCCTTTTTCATACAGAAATGAGCTCCATCGTGTACCCGCGCGGGTGTGGTTGGGAAAGAGACGGGAGTACGTGCGCCGTGCATGCACCTCTTCTCTTCATGCACGTCCCCCACCTACGTGGGTGTGTGTGAGAGATACAAACCATGTTCGTGAGTGTTTTTTGTTTTGGGCTGGGGGTGGGGTGGGGTGTTGATTTTGTGAATTATTTGTGGGAATATGTGTCGATGACATCTCAAACAAAATTTTGCATGCAATGTGTGTGAAATGGAGGCCTATCCATATTATACATAGAGGGTCGGGCAATCCACGAGAAGAGAGGGAGGGGTCACAGCTATTGATAGAGTCGAAGAGAGGATCAAGTGGGTGGGTGCGAGATCGATGAAGAGATCCATCGAAATTGTGTGTGTGTGCAAGTAAAAGATATAGGGCGACTGGCCTTCCGGAACGTTAGAGGGCACATGTCAAGTTTGTGCGTGGCAGGGAGACATGACTAGAGCGCTCGATGTATCGGTGTGTGTGGGGGGTGGGGGGTGGGGGGAGGGGTAGGCAAAGGCCTAACTATAGAGGTAGAACGACTCGTATATGTGCTGAGAAGGAGAGACCCATCTATGTCTTGAGGGAGATCAGTCGACATCCATACATAACTGAAGGACGGGAAATATGATGGGACAGAGAGAGAGAGAGAGAGGAGAGAGAGAGGGAGGGAGAGGGAGGGAGAGGGGTAGAGTGCTGGTTGGGTGATGGAGTTGCTTCTCAAAGATGGTGGGAGAGGCCTACTAGACAAACTGAGGGTGGAACTGCAATGTTATCAATAAGAGTGGGGATGTGTTTCTGTGTGTGCCTGTGCGTGATAGATCTGTCGGGACGCATCCATGGATGATGAAGGGGAACCATGTGTTTCGTAAGCAAACCTAACTAGATCGGTAGATCAATTCTTGTTTGTCGGAGTAAGGGAGAGACACAACTAATGAGGTAGATCGATTGACGTGTGGGTAAAAACGAGTTATAAGGACCTAGCTAGCTATATGTATAGAGAGAGATCGGTCGGTGCACGTCCATTTGTTAGAGGCAAATAAGGCCCAGCGAGACGGATAGACAGAGAGAATGGATCTAGGAGGTGGTGCGAGAGGCCCAACTACTAGCTAGATAGGGGGAGGAGTGTGCGGTTGTGAGATTGATGAAAAGAGGGGCGAGAGTTTACACGTGTGCCTGACCATATGAGAGACACGAGGCAAGGACACATAAAGGAGGAGATTGAAGGTGTGTGTGTGTGTGTGTGTTGTAGGCAGGCATCGCTGGAGAGGTTTATCGATCGGCGTGTGTCGGAAAGGAGTTGTGGAGACTCTAGGAGAACGACCTAAAGAAAAAAATGAATGTGCCCAGTGGATAGAATGCCGAGGGAGGGGGAGGGCGAGGAGGGCATGTGCATGCACGAGAGAAAGTTAGTGGTAGCTACAAAGGTTAGAGGATTGTGTGGGTGTAAGAGACTAACAAAGATCATAATTTGATATGAAAGCGGATTCATATATTTGAACAGGAGAACATAGTGTTTTAAACATTGCATGCATGAATATAGCGGTGATACACGTGCTGTGCACATGTTATACCATAATGTGATAATGCATGGCGTTTGCAACTCATAGCTAAATGCCGAACAATCTAAACCATACTATACATCAAACAATCTCACATTTTATTTGAATTTGTTATAATGTGTGGCATTTGCAGCTTACAACTAAATACCGAACAATCTAAACAATACTATATATCGAACATTCTCACATTTTATTTGAATTTGTGGTAATGTGTGGTGTTTGCAACTCACATCTAAATACTTGTAGGCGTAGGGGGCGGGGCACCATACATAATGTGATAAACACATTATACATATGAGACATGGTTTAGATTATGAAGATCTAGCTAGAGCTAGAAATGTAATGTGATTTGAAATCAAATAAAGTGGATTCAAAAAATCTAGTTCGAGTTCATATAGTACACATAGTTCATATGTAACTCGAGACTAATCATGTGGTGTGCTGTGAAGATAATACACAAACAATGGTTTAACTTGACAATAATGATGATTGTAGATCTTATTGAAACAGAGAAACGAATTCAAATGCTTTGACTTCACAACAATCATTACTGTAGATCTTATTCAAATAGAGAAGCGAATTCAAATTTAGTTCATATTGAGGCGGTAGTATATACGTTTGGAATGCACTAAAACGTTCATTTGAGTACTAGGTTGCATGCATTATACACGTAGCGAAATATTTTAATTGAACATAACATGAATTCAAAGTTTTGAATGACATTTGTAGTGCGCATTGATTTGGTACAGTACACGTTAGGCTTGTCTGGAAATTTCAACCCGCGCCATGTTAGCCCAAAATATTTAAGATATATCTTTGTCTCGTTGTGCTCCGACAACTCCCTCCATCTCAACCCGCACCTTGCTATTCCGAAATTACAACATGCGCGAAAACTCCCACCTCCTGTGAAATCCTGACACGCGAAATGCCCGTGGTACCCCTGAACCGAAAGAACCGCCTCAAATCGGTGGGGGTACTTTTGTAACTTACCCCACATTTCGGATAAGCGCGTCTCTAAGCCATGGTTCCCCACTGCCATCCCATCCGCCCACCCATTCGTACACCGAGGCCGCAAAAACCCGCGATGAAACCCCACACCCTGCTCCGTCTGCCACCCAGCCGGAGCCTCTTCCCCAACGACGTCGTCCACAGCAACACCTCGATGTCCCTCATCCACCATACGGGATGAGGATCCATCGTCGATCTCATCATCCCGCCGGTTCAGCCACCCCGTCCTCCACCTCCAAGGAGCTGCCCCGATGTTCCCCTCGTCTTTTGTGCCACCTCCATTCCCACACCGCCGTCTTCACCTGCACCACCGGAAGAGCATCATCATCACCGTTTCCTCGGATGAAGCTGCGGCCTAATCGGTGCCACCAAAGAGGTTGTACACTAATCCACATTTTCTTCTTGATTCGATCTCACGGTGCTGTCGGCGCTCGGTCCCGAGCCGACACGGCGCGGCTCCATCCACGGTAGCGTCGCCGACCACTTCCTCCACGGTGTCGCTCCCTCGGCGGCGACGTCCACATCAGTAGGAGCTGCTGCTGCTTTAGCTCTCGCTCGCGCTGCTGCTCTGCTCTTGCTCTCGGTCCCCTGCCTGGCCTGCTCTTGCTATTGCTCTTGCTCACACTGCTGCTCTCGCTCTTGCTCTTGCTTGCGATGTTGCTCCGATTTAGCTACACTTCAATCGACTGAATCTACTTTTGGGTCA